>NC_053025.1:536225357-536249540 GCF_003073215.2 Triticum urartu | reverse complement strand
AAGCGACAACCATATGGCTCCTGCCAGTTGCCGATAACTCGGTTACAAAACATGATCATCTCATACAATAAAATTTAGCATCATGTCTTGACCATATCACATCACAACATGCCCTGCAAAAACAAGTTAGACGTCCTCTACTTTGTTGTTGCAAGTTTTACGTGGCTGCTACGGGCTTAAGCAAGAACCAATCTTACCTACGCATCAAAACCACAACGATAGTTTGTCAAGTTGGTGCTGTTTTAACCTTCGCAAGGACCGGGCCTAGCCACACTCGGTTCAACTAAAGTTGGAGAAACTGTCACCCGCTAGCCACTCTGTGCAAAGCACGACGGGAGAACCGGTCTCGCGTAAGCGTACGCGTAATGTCGGTCCGGGCCGCTTCGTCCAACAATACCGCCGAACCAAAGTATGACATGCTGGTAAGCAGTATGACTTATATCGCCCACAACTCACTTGTGTTCTACTCGTGCATATAACATCAACATATAAAACCTAGGCTCGAATGCCACTGTTGGGTTTCGTAGTAATTTCAAAAAAATTCCTACGCACACGCAAGATCATGGTGATGCATAGCAACAAGAGGGGAGAGTGTGATCTACGTACCCTCGTAGACCGACAGCGGAAGCGTTAGCACAACGCGGTTGATGTAGTCGTACGTCTTCACGGCCCGACAGATCAAGCACCGAAACTACGGCACCTCCGAGTTTTAGCACACGTTCAGCTCGATGACGATCCCCGGACTCCGATCCAGCAAAGTGTCGGGGAAGAGTTCCGTCAGCACGACGGCGTGGTGATGATCTTGATGTTCTACTGTCGCAGGGCTTCGCCTAAGCACCGCTACAATATTATCGAGGATTATGGTGGAAGGGGGCATCGCACACCGCTAAGGCTATGATCACGTGGATTAACTTCTGTCTATGGGGTGCCCCTGCCTCCGTATATAAAGGATCAAGGGGGGGGGGTGCGGCCGGCCAGGAGGAGGGCGCGCCAGGAGGAGTCCTACTCCCACCGGGAGTAGGATTTCCCCCCTTTCCTAGTTGGAATAGGATTCGGGAAGGGGGAAGGAGAGAGAGAGAAGGAAGGGGGGCGCCGGCCGCCTCTCCTTGTCCTATTCGGACTAGGGGGGGAGGGGCGCGCGGCCCAGCCCTGGCAACCTCTCCTCTCTTCCACTAAAGCCCACTAAGGCCCATATACCTCCCGGGGGGTTCCGGTAACCTCCCGGTACTCCGGTAAAATCCCGATTTCACCCGGAACACTTCCGATATCCAAATATAGGCTTCCAATATATCAATCTTTATGTCTCGACCATTTCGGGACTCCTCGTCATGTCCGTGATCACATCCGGGACTCCGAACAAACTTCGGTACATCAAAATGCATAAACTCATAATATAACTGTCATCAAATATAAGGAAATAAATAACAACATACCTCTCCTACATTCGGAGTGACAAATCCTAATCTCGAAATACGCCAACCCAACATGTACCTTTGGAGACACCTGTAGAGCACCTTTATAATCACCCATTTACGTTGTGATGTTTGGTAGCACACAAAGTGTTCCTCCGGCAAACGGGAGTTGCATAATCTCATAGTCATAGGAACATGTATAAGTCATGAAGAAAGCAATAGCAAGATACTAAACGATCGGGTGCTAAGCTAATGGAATGGGTCATGTCAATCAGATCATTTACCTAATGATGTGATCCCGTTAATCAAATAACAACTCTTTGTCCATGGTTAGGAAACATAACCATCTTTGATTAACGAGCTAGTCAAGTAGAGGCATACTAGTGACACTCTGTTTGTCTATGTATTCACACATGTATTATGTTTCCGGTTAATACAATTCTAGCATGAATAATAAACATTTATCATGATATAAGGAAATAAATAATAACTTTATTATTGCCTCTAGGGCATATTTCCTTCAGATAGTACTTGAAGTCCCTCGAACCAAAGACGAAATGCACGACCTCTCCACAGTTTGCAAGCATACAATATTCATGACCCGATAGCGCTTCGTCGTCCAGAGCTAACCGATACCAGAAAGGATTAGATCTGACTCTAATTAGATCAACTAGAACTAGAGGGGATTCCAAAACTTGTGTCTATCAAGGGCCAAAATCTTTAGTATATATAGGTTGGAGGAGAGGGAGGGGCGCCACAAGGGGGAAGGAATCCTTCCCCCCTTGGTCGGCTAAGAGGAGGGGAAGTTCCCCTCCAATTCGGCCTCCCCTAACTTGTCAGCTAGGGAAGCGCCTCAAGTGTTATTGGGCCCTCTCCAACACTTGGCCTTTTTCTTATTTCTTTGGCCTATTGATATTTAATTAATTATAAAAGCCTTCTAATTATTACGTATTAGAGTTTTTTATTATTAATTTATCATCTCCGGAAACATTTTCCACCTATATATAGATTTCCACCCTGTAAACCCCGAAGCTCTTCCGATAACTCTAAAACGCTTTCGGTTCCTCTAGAAACTATTTCTAATATTAATGAAAGTATTTCATAAATATTTTCTCATAACTCTTGCTCCACTAAGACTCAGCAGATCGTGATTCCCTTAAGCCCGTGACCCTGTAGGTTCGGTAAAACATAGACATGAATAACCCTCTTTTGTTCAATGACCAATAGTGGAACCGTGGACACCCATATTGATCCCTATGAATACACAAATGGCATTCGAGTGAACCTTTGGTTATCATGTTCTATTCCTTTTGCTTCACGATACTCTGCAAAACCTGAGGTGAGATATATCGGTATCCTCTTGAGTCATTCTCATGCTCACTATATCAGTCTTCTCAGTACAGGTTTTGTTCTTATTTCTCTTTGACATGTTACAACATCCCTATGACCTAGTCATCTATGTCTGGCCAGACGATGTTGGATGCCGTCACACCGACAGGGCCCTAAGAATATCTCTTCATCGTTGGAGGAGCAAATCTCACTCTCGAGCTATCTAGCCTCTTGTCAAACTTTTCGATGAGCCTGTAAGTTGTCGTTATGGTCGCCGTGTTACGGATGACGTTTGAGCAACCCCAAAGTTCATCGTACGGTAAGAACTGACTATGATAGTCTCATGGTATAAGGAACTAAAGCATAAGTTAAGTATCCATGTTATAATGATTGACTTGTGATGATTGTATCTCAAAGTATAAAAAACAAGTTTGATCAATTTAATATGATCGTTCTTCCAACGTCATATTCTCAAAGTTGTTTTAGGACTACCATTACACTTCAAGATATCCTAAGATCCGACAAACATGATCATAAACAACACTTGAGCTAGTCTTAGAGGCGAGACTAGGAATCAGATTTTTACCGTTCATCATTCCACACGTGCATATGAGTTTTCCGCTGAATCACATATTTTAGGATCATAGCAGTTTAAACTCTTAATTATAAACATAAAAATAAATAATACAATATTTTATTGCCTCTAGGGCATATTTCCAACAGGAGTATTACTCAGGTGTGCTTGATCCTTAGAAGTTCAACCCTGCTGATGCTCATGACAAAAGTAAAAGTGCACGAAAGAGATATGTTAGGCCGGATGGGTCAGTCAATGTTAATGGTCAAAATGTCCTAAGTTGAGCAGACAAAGTGGTGGGAACAACTATGCTTTTGGAGAATGAAGGTGGGGGTAATGTTGATGTGGGGGCTTGGGTACCCCAGGGAAAGCACCTATTGTGAAATGAAGAAGGCAAGGTTATGGTTCGAAAGTAAGAGATTATGATATGACGAATGAGACAACCTCCTTAGAGGAGGGCCGATGGGATCAATGACTCCTTTATGCTGAAACAACCGTTGGATTGGCGACCCCGCGACAGTTCGAGAGATCCTGATCTCATCCGAGAGGTGGTGCCACGGCGGCGAACTATGGTGTCGAGATGGTTGCAACTATCAACAGTAGAAGCTGGGACCGGCAGAATTTTCTGCTACAATAGATGGAGTGGTGTTGGGGCAATTGGCGGGGGGTGGCGTCATGATTGTTGCAATCGTCAACCATAAAAGCTATGATTGGAGAGCTTTTTTGTTTGCTATGGCGAGGTGAGAAATTACAATCGGCAAGGGGAGAAAAGCTGCGACTAGTATGTAGCGATGCTACGACAGATGAGGCAAGAAGTTTGGACCGGCGTGGTGTGGCGCTGGAACCAGTGGGAGTGAGGTGCTGCGACGGTGACATGCGAGATGTCGTGCTTGGACCAACGAGGCAAGGGTGTTGCAACGATGACATGGATGCTGGACCAGAGATGGTGTGTCCATGGGAACAACAAGGTGAGGTGTTGAGTGTTGGGGAACGTAGCAATAATTCAAAAAAATTCCTACGTGTCACCAAGATCAATCTAGGAGATACTAGCAACAAGAGAGAGGGAGTGCATCTTCATACCCTTGAAGATCGCTAAGAGGAAGCGTTACAAGAACTCGGTTGGTGGAGTCGTACACGCAGCGATTCAGATCGCGGTCGATTCCGATCTAAGCGTCGAACAACGGCGCCTCCGCGTTCAACACATGTACAGCCCGGGGATGTCTCCTCCTTCTTGATCCAACAAGGGGAGAGGATAAGTTGAGGGGGAACTCCGATAGCACGACGGCGTGGTGGTGATGGAGCTCGTGGTTCTTCGGTAGGGCTTCGCCAAGCGCTACGGAGGAGGAGGTGTAGGAGAGGGGGAGGGGCTGCGCCAAGGGAAGGGTCTAGGTAGTCTGGTAGCCCTCCCACCTCCACTATTTATAGGAGAAGGGGAGAGGGGCCCGGCCCCTTCAGATCCCATCTAGGGGAGGGGCGCCTGCCACGGAGTGAACCCTAGATGGGTTTTGGGCGCCCCCACCCCTAGGAGACTTGCCCCCCAAGCCAGGAAGGGAGGCTGCCCTAGGGGAGGCGCCCCCACCTCTCCTGGTTACGTGAGATGGGGTGGGAGGGGCGCACAACCCCTTAGTGGGCTGGTGTGCCCCTTCCCCATGGCCCATAAGGCCCCCCAACACTTGCTGGTGCCTATGAAACCACTTTCGGACACGCTGGTCGTCACCCGGTACCCCCGGAACAATCCCGGACTCCAATACCCTTCGTCCAATATATCGATCTTCACCTCCGGACCATTTAAGAACTCCTCGTCACGTCCGGGATCTCATCCGGGACTCCGAACAACCTTCGGTAACCAGATACTATTTCCCATAACAACTCTAGCGTCACCGAACCTTAAGTGTGTAGACCCTATGGGTTCGGGAACCATGCAGACATGACTGAGACATCTCTCCGGCCAATAACCAATAGCGGGATCTGGATAACCATATTGGCTCCCACATGTTCCACGATGATCTCATCGGCTGAACCACGATGTCGGGGATTCAATCAATCCCGTATACAATTCCCTTTGTCTATCGGTATGTCATTTGCCCGAGATTCGATCATCAGTATCCCCATACCTCGTTCAATCTCGTTACCGGCAAGTCTCTTTACTCGTTCCGTAACGCATGATCCCATGACCAACTCCGTAGTCACATTGAGCTCATTATGATGATGCATTACCGAGTGGGCCCAGAGATACCTCTCTGTCATATGGAGTGACAAATCCCAGTCTCGATTCGTGCCAACCCAACAGACACTTTCGAAGATACCTGTAATGCACCTTTATAGCCACCCAGTTACGTTGTGACGTTTGGTACACCCAAAGCATTCCTACGGTATCCGGGAGTTGCGCAATCTCATGGTCTAAGGAAATGATACTTGACATTAGAAAAGCTCTTAGCAAACGAACTACACGATCTTGTGCTATGCTTAGGATTGGGTCTTGTCCATCACATCATTCTCCTAATGATGTGATCCCGTTATCAATGACATCCAATGTCCATGGTCAGGAAACCATAACCATCTATTGATCAATGATCTAGTCAACTAGAGGCTTACCAGGGACATGTTGTGGTCTATGTATTCACACATGTATTACGGTTTCCAGTTAATACAATTATAGCATGAACAATAGACAATTATCATGAACAAGGAAATACAATAATAACCATTTTATTATTGCCTCTAGGGCATATTTCCAACAGTCTCCCACTTGCACTAGAATCAATAATCTAGTTCACATCACTATGTGATTGTAATGAATCCAACACCCATGGGGTTTGTTCATATCTCGCTTGTGAGAGAGGTTTATTGGTCAATGGGTCTGAACCTTTCAGATCCATGTGTGCTTTACAAATCTCTATGTCATCTTGTAGATGCAGCTACCACGCGCTACTTGGAGCTATTCCAAACAACTACTCTACTATAAGAATCCGGTTTACCACCCAGAGTCATCTGGATTAGTGTCAAAGTTTGCATCGACGTAACCCTTTACAACGAACTCTTTTACCACCTCCATAATCGAGAAAATTCCTTAGTCCACTAGTTACTAAGGATAAGCTCGACCGATGTCATGTGATCCATTCCTGGATCACTCTTGTACCCCTTGACTGACTCATGGTAAGGCACACTTCAGGTGCGGTACACAACATAGCATACTGTAGAGCCTACGTCTAAAGCATAGGGGACGACCTTCGTCCTTTCTCTCTCTTTTGCCGTGGTCAGGTCTTGAGTCTTACTCAATACTCACATACAACCTTTCCTCAAGAAAAACATCGAGGAAACAATGTTTTGACATCCTATCTACAAGATTTCATAAATAATGCAGTAACTGCTAACATAAGTCCAACAGACTCTTAGCATCGCTACGAGTGAGAAAGTCTCATCGTAGTCAACTCCTTGAACTTGTCGAAAAACATTTAATGACAAGTCAGCTTTCTTAATGGTGACACTTACCATCATTGTCCGTCTTCCTTTTAAAATCCATCTGCACCCAACAGCCTTACGACCATCAAGTAGTTCTTCCAAAGTCTATACCTTGTTTTTTTATACATGGATCCTCTCTCGGTTTTTATGGCCTCGAGCCATTCGTCGGAATCCGGGCCCACCATCACTTCTCCATAGCTCGTAGGTTCATTGTTGTCTAGCAACATGACTTCCAAGACAGGATTATGTACCACTCTGAAGTAGTACGCATCCTTGTCGACCTATGAGGTTTGGTAGTGACTTGATCCGAAGTTTCATGATCACTATCATAAGCTTCCACTTCAATTGGTGTAGGTGCCACAGGAACAACTTCCTGTGCCCTACTACACACTAGTTGAAGTGACGGTTCAATGACCTCATCAAGTCTCCATCATCCTCCCACTCAATTCTTTCGAGAGAAACTTTTCCTCGAGAAAGGACCTGTTTCTAGAAACAATCACTTTTGCTTCCGGATCTGAAATAGGAGGTATAACCAACTGTTTGGGGTATTCTATGAAGATGCATTTATCCGCTTTGGGTTCGAGCTTATTAGCCTGAAACTTTTCCACATAAGCGTCGCAGCCCCAAACTTTTAAGAAACGACAGCTTAGGTTTTTCTAAACCAGAGTTCATACGGTGTCGTCTCAACGAAATTGCGTGGTGCCCTATTTAAAGTGAATGCGGTTGTCTTTAATGCCTAACCCATAAATGATAGTGGTAATTCGATAAGAGACATCATGGTATGCACCATATCCAATAGGGTGCAGTTATGATGTTCGGACACACCATCACACTATGGTGTTCCAGGCGGTATTAGTTGTGAAACAATTTCCACAATGTCTTAATTGTGTGCCAAACTCGTAACTCAGATATTCATCTCTATGATCATATCATAGACATTTTATCCTCTTGTCACGACGATCTTCAACTTCACTCTGAAATTACCTAAACCTTTCAATAATTCAAACTTGTGTTTCATCAAGTAAATATACTCAACATCTACTCAAATCATCTGTGAAGTAAGAACATAACGATATCCACTGCGTGCCTCAGCACTCATTGGACTGCACACATCAAAATGTATTACTTCGAACAAGTTGCTTTCTTGTTCCATCTCACTGAGAACAAGGCCTTTCAGTCATCTTACCCATGTGGTATAATTTGCATGTCTCAAGTGATTCAAAATCAAGTGAGTCCAAACGATCCATCTGTATGGAGTTTCTTCATGCATATATACCAACGGACATGGTTCGCATGTCTCAATCTTTTCAAAAACGAGTGAGTTCAAAGATCCATCAACATGGAGCTTCTTCATGCGTTTTATACCAACATGACTCAAATGGCAGTGCCACAAGTATGTGGTACTATCATTACTATCTTATATCTTTTGGCATGAACATGTGTATCACTACGATCGAGATTCAATAAACCATTCATTTTAGGTGCAAGACCATTGAAGGTATTATTCAAATAAACAGAGTAACCATTATTCTCGTTAAATGAATAACCGTATTTTGATAAACATAATCCAATCATGTCTATGCTCAACGCAAACACCAAATAACAATTATTTAGGTTTAACACCAATCTCGATGGTAGAGGGAGCATGCGATGATTGATCACATCAACCTTGGAAACACTTTCAACACATATCGCCATCTCACCTTTAGCTAGTCTCTGTTTATTCTGTAGCCTTTTATTTCGAGTTACTAACACTTAGCAATTGAACCGGTATTTTAATACCCTGGTGCTACTAGGAGTACTAGTAAAGTACACATTATAATGTATATCCAATATACTTCTGTCGACCTTGCCAGCCTTCTCATCTACCAAGTGTCTAGGGTAGTTCTGCTTCAGTGACCGTTCCCCTCATTACAGAAGCACTTAGTCTCGGGTTTGTGTTCAACCTTGGGTTTCTTCACTAGAGCAGCAACTGATTTGCCGTTTCATGAAGTATCCCTTCTTTCCCTTGCCCTTCTTGAAACTAGTGGTTTAACCATCAACAATTGATGCTCCTACTTGATTTCTACTTTCGCGGTGTCGCGAATAGCTCAAGGATCATCATATCTACCCCTGATATGTTATAGTTCATCACGAAGCTCTAATAGCTTGGTGGTAGTGACTATGGAGAACCATCACTATCTCATCTGGAAGATTAACTCCCACTCGATTCAAGCGATTGTAGTACTCAGACAATCTGAGCACATGCTTAACGATTGAGCTTTTCTCCCTTAGTTTGCAGGCTTAAGAAACTTGTGAGAGGTCTCATACCTCTTGACGTGGGCACTAGTCTGAAATCGCAATTTCAGTCTTTGGAACATTTCATATGTTCTGCGACGTTTCAAAAACATCTTTGGTGCCACAATTCTAAACCGTTAGCATTACGCACTGAACTATCATGTAGTCATCAAAACGTGTATGTCAGATGTTTCCCAACATCTACAGACGACGCCTGAGGTTCAGCACACCGAGCGGTGCATTAAGGACATAAGCCTTCTGCGTAGCAATGAGGATAATCCTCAGTTGACGGACCCAGTCCGCATAATTTCTACTATCAACTTTCAACTAAATTTTCTCTAGAAACATATCTTAAACAGTATAACTAAAGTGTAAGCTACGACATAATTTGCAAGGACCTTTTGACTATGTTCATGATAATTAAGTTCATCTGATTATTTAATGAACTCCCACTTAGATAGACATCCCTCTAGTCATCTAAGTGATACATGATCCGAGTCAACAGGCCGTGTCCGATCATCACGTGAGACGGACTAGTCATCATCGGTGAACATCTGCATGTTGATCGTATCTACTATACGACTCATGTTCGACCTTTCGGTCTCTTGTGTTCCGAGTTCCGAGGCCATGTCTGTACATGCTAGGCTCTTCAAGTCAACCTAAGTGTTTCGCATGTGTAAATCTGGCTTACACCCGCTGTATGCGAACGTTACAATCTATCACACCCGATCATCACGTGGTGCTTCGAAACAACGAACCTTTGCAACAGTGCATAGTTAGGGGAAACACTTTCTTGAAATTTTAGCGATGGATCATCTTATTTATGCTACCGTCGTTCTAAGAAAATAAGATGTAAACATGACAAACATCACATGAAAATCATAAAGTGACATGATATGGCCAATATCATCTTGCGCCTTTTGATCTCCATCTTCGAGGCGCAGCATGAACACCATCGTCACCGGCATGACACCATGATCTCCATCATCGTGTCTTCATGAAGTTTCTGTTGGGTTTCGTAGTAATTTCAAAAAAATTCCTACGCACACGCAAGATCATGGTGATGCATAGCAACGAGAGGGGGAGAGTGTGATCTACGTACCCTTGTAGATCGACAACGGAAGCGTTAACTTGGTTGATGTAGTCGTACGTCTCCACGGCCTGACCGATCAAGCACCGAAACTACGGCACCTCCGAGTTCTAGCACACGTTCAGCTCGATGACGATCCCCGGACTCCGATCCAGCAAAGTGTCGGGGAAGAGTTCCATCAGCACGACGGCGTGGTGACGATCTTGATGTACTACCGTCGCAGGGCTTCGCCTAAGCACCGCTACAATATTATCAAGGACTATGGTGGAAGGTGGCACCGCACACGGCTAAGAATATGCTCACGTGGATCAACTTGTGTGTCAAGGGGTGCCCCCTGCCCCCGTATATAAAGGATCAAGGGGAGGAGGCCGGCCGGCCCTCTATGGCGCGCCAAGGAGGAGTCCTCCTCCTAGTAGGAGTAGGACTCCTACTAGGAGGGGGAAAGAAGTGGGGAGGGAGAGGGAAAGGGGGGCGCCGCCCCCCTCTCCTAGTCCAATTCGGACCAGGGGGGAGGAGGCGCGCGGACCACCTTTGGCTGCCCCTCTCTCTCTCCACTAAGGCCCATATGGCCCATTACTTCTCCCGGGGGTGTTCCGGTAACCCACCGGCTCTCCGGTTTTCTCCGACATCACCCGGAACACTTCCGGTGTCCGAATATAGCCGTCGAATATATCAATCTTTATGCCTCGACCATTTCGAGACTCCTCGTCATGTCCGTGATCACATCCGGGACTCCGAACTAACTTCGGTACATCAAAACTCATAAACTCATAATATAACTGTCATCGAAACCTTAAGCGTGCGGACCCTACGGGTTCGAGAACAATGTAGACATGACCGAGACACGTCTCCGGTCAATAACCAATAGCGGAACCTGGATGCTCATATTGGCTCCTACATATTCTACGAAGATCTTTATCGGTCAGACCGCATAACAACATACGTTGTTCCCTTTGTCATCGGTATGTTACTTGCCCGAGATTCGATCGTCGGTATCTCAATACCTAGTTCAATCTCGTTACCGGCAAGTCTCTTTACTCGTTCCGTAATACATCATCTCGCAACTAACTCATTAGTTGCAATGCTTGAAAGGCTTATGTGATGTGCATTACCGAGAGGGCCCAGAGATACCTCTCCGACAATCGGAGTGACAAATCCTAATCTCGAAATACGCCAACCCAACATGTACCTTTGGAGACACCTGTAGAGCACCTTTATAATCACCCGTTTACGTTGTGATGTTTGGTAGCACACAAAGTGTTCCTCCGGCAAACGGGAGTTGCATAATCTCATAGTCATAGGAACATGTATAAGTCATGAAGAAAGCAATAGCAACATACTAAACGATCGGGTGCTAAGCTAATGGAATGGGTCATGTCAATCAGATCATTCATCTAATGATGTGATCCCGTTAATCAAATAACAACTCCTTGTTCATGGTTAGGAAACATAACCATCTTTGATTAACGAGCTAGTCAAGTAGAGGCATACTAGTGACACTCTGTTTGTCTATGTATTCACACATGTATTATGTTTCCGGTTAATACAATTCTAGCATGAATAATAAACATTTATCATGATATAAGGAAATAAATAATAACTTTATTATTGCCTCTAGGGCATATTTCCTTCAAGTCTCCCACTTGCACTAGAGTCAATAATCTAGATTACACAGTAATGATTCTAACACCCATGGAGCCTTGGTGCTGATCATGTTTTGCTCGTGGAAGAGGCTTAGTCAACGGGTCTGCAACATTCAGATCCGTATGTATCTTGCAAATCTCTATGTCTCCCACCTGGACTAGATCCCGGATGGAATTGAAGCGTCTCTTGATGTGCTTGGTTCTCTTGTGAAATCTGGATTCCTTTGCCAAGGCAATTGCACCAGTATTGTCACAAAAGATTTTCATTGGACCCGATGCACTAGGTATGACACCTAGATCGGATATGAACTCCTTCATCCAGACTCCTTCATTTGCTGCTTCCGAAGCAGCTATGTACTCCGCTTCACATGTAGATCCCGCTACAAACGCTTTGTTTAGAACTGCACCAACTGACAGCTCCACCGTTTAATGTAAACACGTATCTGGTTTGCGATTTAGAATCGTCCGGATCAGTGTCAAAGCTTGCATCAACGTAACCATTTACGATGAGCTCTTTGTCACCTCCATAAACGAGAAACATATCCTTAGTCCTTTTCAGGTATTTCAGGATGTTCTTGACCGCTGTCCAGTGATCCACTCCTGGATCACTTTGGTACCTCCCTGCTAGACTTATAGCAAGGCACACATCAGGTCTGGTACACAGCATTGCATACATGATAGAGCCTATGGCTGAAGCATAGGGAACATATTTCATTTCCTCTCTATCTTCTGCAGTGGTCGGGCATTGAGTCTTACTCAACTTCACACCTTGTAACACAGGCAAGAACCCTTTCTTTGCTTGATCCATTTTGAACTTCTTCAAAACTTTGTCAAGGTATGTGCTTTGTGAAAGTCCAATTAAGCGTCTTGATCTATCTCTATAGATCTTAATGCCTAATATGTAAGCAGCTTCACCGAGGTCTTTCATTGAAAAACTCTTATTCAAGTATCCCTTTATGCTATCCAGAAATTCTATATAATTTCCAATTAGTAATATGTCATCACATATAATATCAGAAATGCTACAGAGCTCCCACTCACTTTCTTGTAAATATAGGCTTCTCCAAAAGTCTGTATAAAACCAAATGCTTTGATCACACTATCAAAGCGTTTATTCCAACTCCGACAGGCTTGCACCAGTCCAAAGCGTTTATTCCAACTCCGAGAGGCTTGCACCAGTCCATAAATGGATCGCTAGAGCTTGCACACTTTGTTAGCTCCCTTTGGATCGACAAAACCTTCTGGTTGCATCATATACAACTCTTCTTCCAGAAATCCATTCAGGAATGCAGTTTTGACATCCATCTGCCAAATTTCATAATCATAAAATGCGGCAATTGCTAACATGATTCAGACAGACTTAAGCATCGCTGCGGGTGAGAAGGTCTCATCGTAGTCAATCCCTTGAACTTGCCGAAAACCTTTTGCGACAAGTCGAGCTTTGTAGACAGTAATATTACCGTCAGCGTCAGTCTTCTTCTTGAAGATCCATTTATTCTCAATTGCTTGCCGATCATTGGGCAAGTCAACCAAAGTCCATACTTTGTTCTCATACATGGATCCCATCTCAGATTTCATGGCTTCAAGCCATTTTGCGGAATCTGGGCTCACCATCGCTTCTTCATAGTTCGTAGGTTCATCATGATCTAGTAGCATGACTTCCAGAACAGGATTATCGTACCACTCTGGCGCGGATCTCACTCTAGTTGATATACGAGGTTCAGTAGTGTCTTGTTCTGAAGTTTCATGATCATCATCATTAGCTTCCTCACTAACTGGTGTAGGAGTCACTGAAACAGGTTTCTGTGATGTACTACTTTCCAATAAGGGAGTAGGTACAGTTACCTCGTCAAGTTCTACTTTCCTCCCACTCACTTCTTTCGAGAGAAACTCCTTCTCCAGAAAGTTTCCGAATTTAGCAACAAAAGTCTTGCCTTCGGATCTGTGATAGAAGGTGTATCCAATAGTTTCCTTTGGATATCCTATGAAGACACATTTCTCTGATTTGGGTTCGAGCTTATCAGGTTGAAGCTTTTTCACATAAGCATCGCAGCCCCAAACTTTCAGAAATGACAACTTTGGTTTCTTGCCAAACCACAGTTCATAAGGCGTCGTCTCAACGGATTTTGATGGTGCCCTATTTAACGTGAATGCGGCCGTCTCTAGAGCGTATCCCCAAAACGATAGCGGTAAATCAGTAAGAGACATCATAGATCGCACCATATCTAGTAAAGTACGATTACGACGTTCGGACACACCATTACGCTGTGGTGTTCCGGGTGGCGTGAGTTGCGAAACTATTCCACAATTTTTCAAATGTACACCAAACTCGTAACTCAAATATTCTCCTCCACGATCAGATCGTAGGAATTTTATTTTCTTGTTACAATGATTTTCAACTTCACTCTGAAATTCTTTGAACTTTTCAAACGTTTCAGACTTATGTTTCATTAAGTAGATATACCCATATCTGCTTAAGTCATCTATGAAGGTGAGAAAATAACGATATCCGCCATGAGCCTCAACATTCATCGGACCACATACATCTGTATGTATGATTTCCAATAAATCTGTTGCTCTCTCCATAGTACCGGAGAACGGTGTTTTTGTCATCTTACCCATAAGGCACGGTTCGCAAGTACCAAGTGATTCATAATCAAGTGGTTCCAAAAGCCCATCAGTATGGAGTTTCTTCATGCGCTTTATAGCGATATGACCTAAACGGCAGTGCCACAAATAAGTTGCACTATCATTATCAACTCTGCATCTTTTGGCTTCAACACTATGAATATGTGTGTCACTACTGTCGAGAGTTAATAAGAATAGACCACTCTTTAAGGGTGCATGACCATAAAAGATATTACTCATGTAAATAGAACAACCATTATTCTCTGATTTAAATGAATAACCGTCTCGCATCAAACAAGATGCAGATATAATGTTCATGCTTAACGCTGGCACCAAATAACAATTATTTAGGTCTAATATTAATCCCTAAGGTAGATGTAGAGGTAGCGTGCCGACTGCGATCACATCGACTTTGGAACATTTCCCACGCGCATCGTCACCTCGTCCTCAGCCAATCTTTGCTTAATCCGTAGTCCCTGTTTCGAGTTGCAAATATTAGCAACAGAACCAATATCAAATACCCAGGTGCTACTGCAAGCATTAGTAAGGTACACATCAATAACATGTATATCACATATACCTTTGTTCACCTTGCCATCCTTCTTATCCGCCAAATAGTTGGGGCAGTTCCGCTTCCAGTGACCAGTCTGCTTGCAGTAGAAGCACTCAGTTTCAGGCTTAGGTCCAGGTTTGGGTTTCTTCTCTTGAGTAGCAACTTGCTTGCTGTTCTTTTTGAAGTTCCCCTTCTTGTTCCCTCTGCCCTTTTTCTTGAAACTAGTGGTCTTGTTGACCATCAACACTTGATGCTCCTTCTTGATTTCTACCTCCGCAGCTTTTAGCATTGCGAAGAGCTCGGGAATAGTCTTATTCATCCCTTGCATATTATAGTTCATCACGAAGCTCTTGTAGCTTGGTGGCAGTGATTGGAGAATTCTGTCAATGACGCAATCATTTGGAAGATTAACTCCCAATTGAATCAAGTGATTATTATACCCAGACATTTCGAGTATATGCTCACTGACAGAACTGTTCTCCTCCATCTTGCAGCTATAGAACTTATTGAAGACTTCATATCTCTCAATCCGGGCATTTGCTTGAAATATTAACTTTAACTCCTGGAACATCTCATATTCTCCATGACGTTCAAAACATCGTTGAAGTCCCGATTCTAAGCCGTAAAGCATGGCACACTGAACTATCGAGTAGTCATCAGCTTTGCTCTGCCAGACGTTCATAACATCTGGTGTTGCTCCAGCAGCAGGCCTGGCACCCAGCGGTGCTTCCAGGACGTAATTCTTCTGTGCAGCAATGAGGATAATCTTCAAGTTACGGACCCAGTCCATGTAATTGCTACCATCATCTTTCAACTTTGCTTTCTCAAGGAACGCATTAAAATTCAACGGAACAACAGCACGGGCCATCTATCTACAATCAAGCATAAACAAGCAAGATACTATCAGGTACTAAGTTTCATGATAATTTTAAGTTCAATTAATTTACTTAAAGAACTCCCACTTAGATAGACATCCCTCTAATCCTCTAAGTGATTACGTGATCCAAATCAACTAAACCATGTCCGATCATCACGTGAGATGGAGTAGTTTCATTGGTGAACATCACTATGTTGATCATATCTACTATATGATTCACGCTCGACCTTTCGGTCTTCGTGTTCCGAGGCCATATCTGTATATGCTTGGCTCGTCAAGTATAACCTGAGTATTCCGCGTGTGCAACTGTTTTGCACCCGTTGTATTTGAACGTAGAGCCTATCACACCCGATCATCACGTGGTGTCTCAGCACGAAGAACTTTCGCAACAGTGCATACTCAGGGAGAACACTTCTTGATAATTAGTGAGAGATCATCTTATAATGCTACCGTCAATCAAAGCAAGATAAGATGCATAAAAGATAAACATCACATGGAATCAATATAAGTGATATGATATGGCCATCATCATCTTGTGCTTGTGATCTCCATCTTCGAAGCACCGTCGTGATCACCATCGTCACCGGCGCGACACCTTGATCTCCATCGTAGCATCGTTGTCGTCTCGCCAATCTTATGCTTTCACGACTATCGCTACCGCTTAGTGATAAAGTAAAGCATTACAGCGCGATTGCATTGCATACAATAAAGCGACAACCATATGGCTCCTGCCAGTTGCCGATAACTCGGTTACAAAACATGATCATCTCATACAATAAAATTTAGCATCATGTCTTGACCATATCACATCACAACATGCCCTGCAAAAACAAGTTAGATGTCCTCTACTTTGTTGTTGCAAGTTTTACGTGGCTGCTACGGGCTTAAGCAAGTACCAATCTTACCTACGCATCAAAACCACAACGATAGTTTGTCAAGTTGGTGCTGTTTTAACCTTCGCAAGGACCGGGCCTAGCCACACTCGGTTCAACTAAAGTTGGAGAAACTGTCACCCGCTAGCCACCTCTGTGCAAAGCACGACGGGAGAACCGGTCTCGCGTAAGCGTACGCGTAATGTCGGTCCGGGCCGCTTCGTCCAACAATACCGCCGAACCAAAGTATGACATGCTGGTAAGCAGTATGACTTATATCGCCCACAACTCACTTGTGTTCTACTCGTGCATATAACATCAACATATAAAACCTAGGCTCGGATGCCACTGTTGGGGAACGTAGTAATTTCAAAAAAATTCCTACACACACGCAAGATCATGGTGATGCATAGCAACAAGAGGGGAGAGTGTGATCTACGTACCCTCGTAGACCGACAGCGGAAGCGTTAGCACAACGCGGTTGATGTAGTCGTACGTCTTCACGGCCCGACAGATCAAGCACCGAAACTACGGCACCTCCGAGTTTTAGCACACGTTCAGCTCGATGACGATCCCCGGACTCCGATCCAGCAAAGTGTCGGGGAAGAGTTCCGTCAGCACGACGGCGTGGTGATGATCTTGATGTTCTACTGTCGCAGGGCTTCGCCTAAGCACCGCTACAATATTATCGAGGATTATGGTGGAAGGGGGCACCGCACACCGCTAAGGCTATGATCACGTGGATCAACTTCTGTCTATGGGGTGCCCCTGCCTCCGTATATAAAGGATCAAGGGGGGGGGGTGCGGCCGGCCAGGAGGAGGGCGCGCCAGGAGGAGTCCTACTCCCACCGGGAGTAGGATTTCCCCCCTTTCCTAGTTGGAATAGGATTCGGGAAGGGGGAAGGAGAGAGAGAGAAGGAAGGGGGGCGCCGGCCGCCTCTCCTTGTCCTATTCGGACTAGGGGGGGAGGGGCGCGCGGCCCAGCCCTGGCAACCTCTCCTCTCTTCCACTAAAGCCCACTAAGGCCCATATACCTCCCGGGGGGTTCCGGTAACCTCCCGGTACTCCGGTAAAATCCCGATTTCACCCGGAACACTTCCGATATCCAAATATAGGCTTCCAATATATCAATCTTTATGTCTCGACCATTTCGGGACTCCTCGTCATGTCCGTGATCACATCCGGGACTCCGAACAAACTTCGGTACATCAAAATGCATAAACTCATAATATAACTGTCATCAAATATAAGGAAATAAATAACAACATACCTCTCCTACATTCGGAGTGACAAATCCTAATCTCGAAATACGCCAACCCAACATGTACCTTTGGAGACACCTGTAGAGCACCTTTATAATCACCCATTTACGTTGTGATGTTTGGTAGCACACAAAGTGTTCCTCCGGCAAACGGGAGTTGCATAATCTCATAGTCATAGGAACATGTATAAGTCATGAAGAAAGCAATAGCAAGATACTAAACGATCGGGTGCTAAGCTAATGGAATGGGTCATGTCAATCAGATCATTTACCTAATGATGTGATCCCGTTAATCAAATAACAACTCTTTGTCCATGGTTAGGAAACATAACCATCTTTGATTAACGAGCTAATCAAGTAGAGGCATACTAGTGACACTCTGTTTGTCTATGTATTCACACATGTATTATGTTTCCGGTTAATACAATTCTAGCATGAATAATAAACATTTATCATGATATAAGGAAATAAATAATAACTTTATTATTGCCTCTAGGGCATATTTCCTTCAGTCTCCCACTTGCACTAGAGTCAATAATCTACTTCACATCGCCATGTGATTCAACACCAAGAGTTCACATCACCATGTGATTAACACCCATAGTTCACATCGTCATGTGACCTATACCCAAAGGGTTTACTAGAGTCAATAATCTAGTTCACATCATTTATGTGATTAACACCCAAAGAGTACTAAGGTGTGATCATGTTTTGCTTGTGAGATAATTTTAGTCAACGGGTCTGTCACATACAGATCCGTAAGTATTTTTTCGAATTCTATGTCTACAATGCTCTGCACGGAGCTACTCTAGCTAATTGCTCCCACTTTCAATATGTATCTAGATTGAGACTTAGATTCATCTAGATTAGTGTCAAAACTTGCATTGGCGTAACCCTTTACGACGAACCTTTTTTCACTTCCATAATCGAGAAACATATCCTTATTTCACTAAGGATAATTTTGACCGCTGTCCAGTGATCTACTCCTAGATCACTATTGTACTCCCTTGCCAAACTCAGTGGTAGGGTATACAATAGATCTGGTACACAGTATGGCATACTTTATAGAACCTATGACTAAGGCATAGGGAATGACATTCATTCTCTTTCTATCTTCTGCCGTGGTCGGGCTTTGAGTCTTACTCAATTTCACACCTTATAACATAGGTAAGAAACTCTTTCTTTGTCTGTTCCATTTTGAACTACTTCAAAATCTTGTCAAGGTATGTATTTATTGAAAAACCTTATCAAGCGTCTTGATCTATCTCTATAGATCTTGATGCTCAATATGTAAGCAACTTCACCGAGGTCTTTTTTTTTGAAAAACTCCTTTCAAACACTCCTTTATGCTTTGCAGAATAATTCTACATTATTTCCGATCAACAATATGTCATTCACATATACTTATCAGAAATGCTGTAGTGCTCCCACTCACTTTCTTGTAAATACAGGCTTCATCACAAGTCTGTATAAAACTATATGCTTTGATCAACTTATCAAAGCGTATATTCCAACTCCGAGATGCTTGCACCAGTCCATAGATGGATCGCTGGAGCTTGCATATTTTGTTAGCACCTTTAGGATTGACAAAACCTTATGGTTGTATTATATACAACTCTTCTTTAATAAATCTATTAAGGAATGCAGTTTTGTTTATCCATTTGCCAGATTTCATAAAATGCGGCAATTGCTAACATGATTCGGACAGACTTAAGCATAGATACGAGTGAGAAACTCTCATTGTAGTCAACACCTTGAACTTGTCGAAAACCTTTTGCGACAATTCTAGCTTTGTAGATAGTAACACTACTATCAGCGTCCGTCTTCCTCTTGAAGATCCATTTATTCTCAATTGCTTGCCGATCAGTGGGCAAGTCAACCAAAGTCCATACTTTGTTCTCATACATGGATCCCATCTCAGATTTCATGGCTTCAAGCCATTTTGCGGAATCTGGGCTCACCATCGCTTCTTCATAGTTCGTAGGTTCGTCATGGTCAAGTAGCATGACCTCCAGAACAGGATTACCGTACCACTCTGGTGCGGATCTCACTCTGGTTTACCTACGAGATTCGGTAGTAACTTGATCTGAAGTTACATGATCATCATCATTAGCTTCCTCACTAATTGGTGTAGTAGTCACAGGAACAGATTTCTGTGATGAACTACTTTCCAATAAGGGAGAAGGTACAATTACCTTATCAAGTTCTACTTTCCTCCCACTCACTTCTTTCGAGAGAACCTCCTTCTCTAGAAAGGATCCATTCTTAGCAACGAATGTCTTGCCTTTGGATCTGTGATAGAAGGTGTACCCAACAGTAACTTTTTGGGTATCCTATGAAGATACACTTTTCCGATTTGGGTTTGAGCTTATCAGGATGAAACCTTTTCACATAAGCATTGCAACCCCAAACTTTAAGAAACGACAACTTTGGTTTCTTGCCAAACCACAGTTCATACGGTGTCGTCTCAACAGATTTAGATGGTGCCCTTTTAACGTGAATGCAGCTGTCTCTAATGCATAACCCCAAAACGATAGTGGTAGATCGGCAAGAGACATCATAGATTGCACTATATCCAATAAAGTACGGTTATGACGTTCGGACACACCATTATGCTGTGGTGTTCCATGTGGCATGAGTTTGTGAAACTATTCCACTTTGTTTTAATTGAAGACCAAACTCGTAACTCAAATATTTGTTTCCGCGATTAGATCGTAGAAACTTTATTTTCTTGTCACGATGATTTTCCACTTCACTCTGAAATTCTTTGAACTTTTCAAATGTTTCAGACTTATGTTTCATCAAGTAGATATTCCCATATCTGCTCAAATCATCTGTGAAGTTCAAAAAATAACGATACTTGCCGTGAGCCTTAACACTCATCGGACCGCATACATCAGTATGTATTATTTCCAATAAGTCAGTTGCTTGCTCCGGAGAACGGAGTCTTAGTCATCTTGCCCATGAGGCATGGTTCGCAAGCATCAAGTGATTCATAATCAAGTGATTCCAAAATCCCATCAGCATGGAGTTTCTTCATGCGCTTTACACCAATATGACCTAAACGGCAGTGCTACAAATAAGTTGCACTATCATTATTAACTTTGCATCTTTTGGTTTCAATATTATGATTATGTGTATCACTATGATCGAGATCCAACGAACTATTTTCATTGGGTGTGTAACCATATAAGGTTTTATTCATGTAAACATAACAACAATTTATTCTCTTACTTAAATGAATAACCTTATTACAATAAACATGATCAAATCATATTCATGCTTAACGCAAACACCAAATAACACTTATTCAGGTTCAACACTAATCCCGAAAGTATAGGGAGTGTGCGATGATGATCATATCAATCTTGGAACCACTTCCAACACACATTGTCACTTCACCCTTAACTAGTCTCTGTTTATTCTGCAACTCCCGTTTCGAGTTACTAATCTTAGCAACTGAACTAGTATCAAATACTGAGGGGTTGCTATAAACACTAGTAAAGTACACATCAATAACATGTATATCAAATATACTTATGTTCACTTTGCCATCCTTCTTATCTGCCAATCACTTGGGGTAGTTCCGCTTCCAGTGACCAGTCCCTTTGCAGTAGAAACACTTAGTCTCAGGCTTAGGACCAGACTTGGGCTTCTTCACTTGAGCAGCAACTTGCTTGCTGTTCTTCTTGAAGTTCCCCTTCTTCCCTCTGCCCTTTTCTTGAAACTAGTGGTCTTGTCTACCATCAACACTTGATGTTTTTCTCGATTTCTACCTTTGTCAATTTCCACATTACGAAGAGCTTGGGAATCGTTTCCGTTATCCCTTGCATATCATAGTTCATCACGAAGTTCTACTAACTTGGTGATGGTGACTAGAGAATTCTGTCAATCACTATCTTATCTGGAAGATTAACTCCCACTTGATTCAAGCGATTGTAGTACCCAGACAATCTGAGCACATGCTCACTAGTTGAGCGATTCTCCTCCATCTTTTGGCTATAGAACTTGTTGGAGACTTCATATCTCTCAACTCGGGTATTTGCTTGAAATATTAACTTCAACTCCTGGAACATCTCATATGCTCCATGACGTTCAAAACGTCTTTGAAGTCCCGATTCTAAGCCATTAAGCATGGTGCACTAAACTATCAAGTAGTCATCATATTGAGCTAGCCAAATGTTCATAATGTCTGCATCTGCTCCTGCAATAGGTCCGTCACCTAGCGGTGCATCAAGGACATAATTCTTCTCTATAGCAATCAGGATAAACCTCAGATCACGGATCCAATCCGCATCATTGCTACTAACATCGTTCAACACAATTTTCTCTAGGAACATATCAAAATAAACACAGGGAAGCAACAACGCGAGCTATTGATCTACAACATAATTTGCAAAATACTACCAGGACTAAGTTCATGATAAATTTAAGTTCAATTAATCATATTACTTAAGAACTCCCACTTAGATAGACATCCCTCTAATCCTCTAAGTGATTACGTGATCCAAATCAACTAAACCATGTCCGATCATCACGTGAGATGGAGTAGTTTCATTGGTGAACATCACTATGTTGATCATATCTACTATATGATTCATGCTCGACCTTTCGGTCTCCGTGTTCCGAGGCCATATCTGTATATGCTAGGCTCGTCAAGTTTAACCTGAGTATTCTGCGTGTGCAAAACTGGCTTGCACCCGTTGTAGATGGACATAGAGCTTATCACACCCGATCATCACGTGGTGTCTGGGCACGACGAACTTTGGCAACGGTGCATACTCAGGGAGAACACTTTTATCTTGAAATTTAGTGAGAGATCATCTTATAATGCTACCGTCAATCAAAGCAAGATAAGATGCATAAAAGATAAACATCACATGCAATCAATATAAGTGATATGATATGGCCATCATCATCTTGTGCTTGTGATCTCCATCCTCGAAGCACCATCGTGATCACCATCGTCACCGGCGCAACACTTTGATCTCCATCGTAGCATCGTTGTCGTCACGCCAATCTTATGCTTCTACGAGTATCGCTACCGCTTAGTGATAAAGTAAAGCATTACAGAGCGATTGCATTGCATACAATAAAGCGACAACCATATGGCTCCTGCCAGTTGCCGATAACTCGGTTACAAAACATGATCATCTCATACAATAAAATTTAGCATCATGTCTTGACCATATCACATCACAACATGCCCTGCAAAAACAAGTTAGACGTCCTCTACTTTGTTGTTGCAAGTTTTACGTGGCTGCTACGGGCTTAAGCAAGAACCAATCTTACCTACGCATCAAAACCACAACGATAGTTTGTCAAGTTGGTGTTGTTTTAACCTTCGCAAGAACCGGGCGTAGCCACACTCGGTTCAACTAAAGTTGGAGAAACTGTCACCCGCAAGCCACCTATGTGCAAAGCACGTCGGGAGAACCGGTCTCGCGTAAGCGTACGCGTAATGTCGGTCCGGGCCGCTTCGTCCAACAATACCGCCGAACCAAAGTATGACATGCTGGTAAGCAGTATGACTTATATCGCCCACAACTCACTTGTGTTCTACTCGTGCATATAACATCAACATATAAAACCTAGGCTCTGATACCACTGTTGGGTTTAGTAGTAATTTCAAAAAATTTCCTACGCACACGCAAGATCATGGTGATGCATAGCAACGAGAGGGGAGAGTATGATCTACGTACCCTTGTAGATCGACAACGGAAGTGTTTGGTTGATGTAGTCGTACGTCTCCACGGTTCGACCGATCCAAGCACCGTTACTCCGGCACCTCCGAGTTCTTGGCACACGTTCAGCTCGATGACGATCCCCGGGCTCCGATCCAGCAAAGCGTCGGGGAGGAGTTCTGTCAGCACGAGGGCATGGTGACGATCTTGATGTTCTACCGTCACAGGGCTTCGCCTAAGCACCGCTACAATATGACCGAGGTGGAATATGGTGGAGGGGGGCACCGCACACGGCTAAGAATATGATCACGTGGATCAACTTGTGTCTCTAGGGGGTGCCCCTGCCTCCGTATATAAAGGTTCAAGGGAGGGGGGCCGGCCGGCCAGGAGAGGCGCGCCAGGAGGAGTCCTACTCCCTCTGGGAGTAGGACTCCCCCCTTTCCTAGTTGGAATAGGATTCGTGGAGCGGGGGGAAAGAGGAGAGAGAGGAGGAAGGGGGGCCGGCCCCCTCTCCTTGTCCA
>NC_053025.1:536211539-536224357 GCF_003073215.2 Triticum urartu | reverse complement strand
TTGTGCATAGAAATCCGATCTGGAACTTCACAAACTGCTCAGGCACCAATTTTTAGGTCTAAATATTTTCCTTTTCCGGACATGTGGTAGATCTAAAATTCCAATGTGAACCTGTGAAACTTGTTTTTCCTCACTTAGTCGTTTTTTGCTTCAGATCTGTACTTTCATCGTCTGTGTAGGCGGTTTATCCAAATAATCTGCCATATGCCATTAGTCCCCTCGTAAACCGCTTGTCGCCTTACCATTTATAATAGCATCAACCTCCGGTTTAACAATTTTGCATGCCTAAATGCTTTTTCCTTAACTTGCTACACTTTATGCTTGCTAACCATGAGTCTTAAACCGACATCAATCTTTTCTAGCTCCTCATTCAAAATGGCCAAACTGTTTTATGCTTGTAACTGGGTCCCTTCCCGGGTTACTGAAGAGCAGCTAGATGGATGCGTCAGAACTGGCGTTTTACCAAAACAAAGCGAAATCCAATGGGGTATTCCCGGTCCAAAAAATCCTCCTACCCCAAAATACTGCGAGGTAGTGGTATTTGTTGATCACATGAACAGTGGTTTTAAACCGCCCGGATCCAAGTTTTTCCGTGATGTGCTTGCCAGCTTCTAGATCCACGCTCAAGATATTGGACCCAACTCTGTGTGCAATATTTGCGACTTCCAAGTGTTTTGTGAAGCCTATCTGCAAGAAGAGCCAACTGTTGAATTGTTCCGGGATTTTTTCTATTTGAACCGCCGTACTGAATTCATAGATGGCCCCAACACTGAACTTGGCGGCGTCTCCATTCAGAAAAGGAAGGATGTCAGCTTCCCTCACGCCAAACTTCAAAGTCATCCTAAGGATTGGAACCGGACTTGGTTCTACTGTAAGGATACTTCCCCTGAAGATAAGAACCCTCTACCGGGTTATCGTGCTCACCTGCTTACCAACACACACCCACTTCCGCAACGACTGACAGCCAAGGAACGGTCCACATACGCACCACAACTCGCCATGCTCAGAGCTTTCATGGCTAACGGTTTGATAGGAGTGGACTTTGTTCATTGCTGGATATCTTGGAGTATTTTACCATTAAGCCGTCGCCCCGGCTTAATGTGTGAGTACACAGGGGACTCAAAAGATCCTCAACGTCTTATTAATATTCAGCTAATAGAGGCTGAAGTTACCGAGTCTGTTAATAAGATGTTGAATGAACCGGAAGCTGTCTGCAGTAGGACCGGGTTAAGTCCCTTTTATACATTGAATAAACCGCCAGCTGTAAGAATTGCCTCACTCCTACTTTGTACTTGATATTCTTGACTGTGCAATATTTTATATCCTCTATCAATCTTTTAGCAGGGTGACGACCCATTTTGGAAGAAGAAACCTCAAGATAAACCGGCCAAGACCCCTCGACCAAAGACGAAGGTTGTTAAAAGACCTGCCAAGAAAAAGGCAGCTGAACCCATCGGGTTAAACCTTGATGATGACCTTGATGATCCGGACATAGAGGTAGAACTTGACTCTCTTGGTTCATTTTTCATACACCTCATTGATAATGATTATTATCAGGATGACTCTGAAGGCAGCCAAGCCGATGACGCAGAGGTAATTATCCTTTCCTCCGGTTCAGACCCTCTGCCAACACAAAAAATCCGTCAAGAAATTCGGAAAGTAAGATTTTCTCACCCCTAGCTTACTTGGACCCAAACTTTCTTTTGAAGAAGCAGCTACACGAAGCTCGCCGCACAACCCGGCACAGTGGCCAAGTAGTCACTTCGGCCAGTTTACCAAACACTCCAGTTCGGAAACGTCGATCCGAGGTGTCACACACTTTCGATACTTATTATCCCAAGGCGGGTTATTTTCGACAACCTCTTAATCCATCCGATTCAAATTATCAAGGAACGCCTCATTCATCATCTGGCGAGTCAACGGCCACATAACTCCCTCCTCTTAAGACCATTCCTGGGTAAATACTTTAAACTTAATCTTTTGACACTTTATACTTACGTGTTATACTGACCTTTATATCTTTTCCTTTCAGGGCCAAGGCCAGACCCAGCAAGAAAGCTCAGGTAACTAAACCGTCTGATGACCATGTGGTTGCTGAGCCGGAGGGAACTCCTGAACCGGCAGGAACAAATGCTGATGCCATGTTTGATGATCCACCCCCTCAAGACCATGATTTTATTGAACAAGTAGAAGTTGATGCCACAGGTCATGCTGATAAACCGGCAAGCCCAGTCCCAACTGCTGATAAGCAGTCAAGTCCAGCTAAGGCCGCTGATAAACCGTCAACTCCAGTAAAGGCTGCTGGTGACAAGGAAGATGATATTATCATTACTGGTGTTGGCCACACAACCCCTGGCAATCCTGCTGCGTTATCAAAACATAGTGCCAAGGAGGAAATTTCTGCTAAGGGCAAAGGCAAATGGAGCATAGACTTGTCAAGCTACGCCCACCTCAATGCCCAAGAACTTCATTCTGGTTTTTTAAACCGTCTCTACACAAACCGTGACTACGAAGCCGGTTTAGTGAATCTGATGAAGGAGTGTTATGAGGTAACTACATAACCTTTTCTCTCTTATGTCCAATTTCAAGTACCAACTCCAGTAGCCCCCAAGGGCCGATTTATGATGCCAATCTAAACCGGGACTTTGCAATATCTCAACTCTGCATGCTTATCCTCCAAGGGTTGGTTGATCTTTTTAAGATGAACTGGTGCTTTCACATTGTAATCATGTACCTTTCGCTTGTGTAGTCCCCAAGGGCTGGTTTATCTTTCCGAGCTAAACCGGGATTTTAACCAATGTTACTTTGAGCAAACGTACATTAGCCCCCAAGTGTCAAGAATAATACTTGTATTGTGCTTGGGACTTGTAAAAAAATTCTGATAATCAAAAAAATAGGCATTAGCCCCCAAGTGCCAAGTGTATATCTTGTTATGTGCTTGGTACTTCAAATATTCACTGCCACCTCATAATATGCCCTTCTCTTATAGGCTGAGCTGAGAAAAAAGGAAGCCCAAACCGCTGATCTTCAAGAAAACATCAAATCTCAGCAAGCAGAAACCTCCAAAGCCAAAGAGGAATTGACCAGTGCCTTAGCAGCGATGGAAAAGCTAAAAGAAGCTTTTAATAAGGAACATGCAGATTGGGGCACAGAGAAGACCGGATTACAAAAGAAAGTTGAAGACGCAGAAGCAGCCCTTAAACCGGTGGTCGAAGAACTGACCGGCTTAAAGCGGCAAATAAATGCCATGACCTCTACTGTGTTTGGTAAGTACCCTCATCTGAAGATTTTCAATATACATTATCTCATCAGTTGCCGGTTTACTGATGCTTGCAATGACACAGGAACTCGCATTACCCATCTGGGCTCTGACATACGGATGAAACTGAAGGCTGCCTATACGCTGATAGAGCAGTTATATTCCGGAGCCCAATGGGCCATTTGCACCACTGCGCATAAGAAACCGCCTCCAACCTTGATAAAGGAAACCATTGAGAAGTTGTCAATGCTGCCCGCCCGGTTGGACGAACTAAAAAGATTAGCTACAAGGTCAGGTGCACTAACTGAGCTAATCCAGGCGAAGGCATGGATACCAGATCTTGAACCGTCAGATATAGGCAGCGGCTACCCTGGCATAAAGGAGGACGGTTCAGAATTTAACAACGACGATCTTCGAAGGTTGACAAGGGAAATGCGCCCCATCGTGAGCAAATTGGCTGAGGAAACGGATCTCTCTCACTATCAACCAGTTTATGATTCTGATCAGAAAAGATATCCTGCGCCAACACATGATGTAGAAGATCTTACTCCGCCAATTCGTAAGCACACCTATGCCCCTGATGTTGACCCCTCCAACCTTACAAGTAATGAGGTTGTGTTCCAAGCTTTAACTGGAATCGATTGGGCAACCATTGGTTTCCAGCCATTGATTGAGAGGAGGAGGAGGATGCACCAGCGCAAGACGACCCGCAGCCTTCAAGTCAGCCTGGTGACGAGTCATGATCCGGAGGCCGTTTTATCCTTCTACGTACTGCCACCCTTGTTGAAAACAATTATTCTTTTTGGGCCTTAAAGCACCTTGTAATAGGCTAGTTCAAAATACTGGGTCTGCTATGCCATCGTGCATATTTATGTTGCCTGATACTATTAACCCATCCTGCTTCAGAATATATTATGTTCACAATCCGTAGCAGTGTTATGCAAACTGTTCCTGCACACAAGAAGTTTGAAAGTGTCCTGGCGGTTTACCGCTGGACGGGTCATTATACCCAAATTTATAGCCAGTTTATAACCAAGGTTGTACTTTGAAAATAATCAAAGATGAAAGAGATGATACCTGTGATATTGAATCACTCTGTTGGCTGACCAACTTTTGTATATTTAGGGCTATAACCCCAATCTTGAGTATTGATAACTCCTTCCATGTCTTGCCGGTTTATGATAAAACCATACCGGGTTATAATAAACACCGGTGTATCCATATGTAATGCTGGTGACTTGTAGTCGAAACCATACCGGGTCAATAAACACCGGATTATAACTGATCATGTACTTACAAATTTATTGTTGAAAGCCAACCCGAGTCAATAAACGCCGGTTTATCATAAAACATTATAAATCTCACCAAAGGAGCAAAAAACTTGGCAAAAAATATAAAAAGAATATGCAAGGCTTTTCAGGGGCTGCCAGGCCCTAAATCGAGGCTTTTCATGGGCTGCCAGGCCATTGAGTTAAACCATTTTTCAAAGCCTTTTAAGATGGACCTCAGTCATTAACCAATTGTCGTTTTAACTTTGACATGTTCAGGGTCTATGAGATTGACTTGTCAAACGTTCGGTAGGTCATACCAGGTTTACCTGGACAGAGTGGCTTACTTAAAAAAGGCAGGATAACCCGGGGTTTTAGGTGAATACACCTGGCTTCCAAGCCTAGCTTGATAGCCTATTGCAAGGATGCAATCTCTTTGTTCTTTGAGAAGCAAAGAGCCCCCAAGCAACATTTGAGCTGTGCTCGGTGGGTGCCTATGTTTGAGTTGTGCTGTTGCAACACTCTCTTTGGTCCCACATGATTTCCTTTTGGCCTTAAGCCGATCAAGAGGTGTACCTATGGTTCGAATACGACCAAGCCCCCTAGTGATTTCCTTTTGGCCTTAAGCCGATCAAGAGGTGTAGCTATGGTTCCAATACGACCAAGCCCCCTAGTGATTTCCTTTGATACGTGTGGCTTTATAAGCCGGATCAATAGAACTCCGCTTTTATAAACAGAAGCCCCCATGTAAGCACACACGATGTAATAAAAACAATAGAGACCCCGCTTTAGCTGAGGCTCCGGTTTATTATATTGATCATAATACATACATTGTCATAAATATGTACATAAGAAGAGCATGTGGCTCAAGTATAGTAAGGCCGAAGATGAGCTATATTCCATGTCCGTTGGGTCTCCTTCTCCGATTTATGTGAGTCTTCGTGCTCTCAAACATCGATAAGGTAGTATGATCCATTGTGCAGATTTTTGCTGACCACAAAAGGTCCTTCCCAAGGTGGGGACAATTTGTGCATATCAGTTTGATCCTGGATGAGCCGGAGCACCAAATCACCTTCTTGAAAAGTTTTGGTTTTAACCCGGCGGCTGTGATAACGTCGCAGGTCTTGCTGGTAAATCGCCGAATGAGCCGCTGCAATATCACGCTCCTCATCTAACAGGTCCAGTGAATCCTGGCGTGCTTTCTCATTATCAGCTTCAACATAAGCCGCCACATGGGGCGAGTCATGACGGATGTCACTAGGGAGAACCACCTCTACTCTGTAAACCATGAAGAAAGGCATGTAACCCATAGATCTGTTCAGTGTGGTGTTGATACTCCATAACACGGAATGTAACTCCTCCACCCAACAACCCGGCGTCCGCTTTAAAGGAACCATAAGCCGGGACTTGATGCCTCTCAAAATCTCTTGATTGGCTCTCTTTGCTTGACCATTAGATTGGGGGTGAGCCACTGATGATACGTCAAGCCAGATGTGCTACGTTGACAAAATTCTTCCATAGCACCCTTGGACAGATCAGTACAATTATCAGTTATGATGCTGTGTGGAAAACCAAAACGGAAGATCACCTTTTTGATGAATTGAACCGCCGTGGCCGCATCACATTTACTGACTGCCTCTGCCTCTACCCACTTGGTGAACTTATCAACCGCCACTAGTAGGTGCGTCTTCTTGTCCTTGGATCTCTTAAAGGGCCCAACCATATCCAGCCCCCAAGTTGCAAACGGCCAAGTGATTGGAATCATCCTTAATTCTTGAGCCGGAACATGAGGGCGGCGTGCGAACTTCTGACAACCGTCACACCTCCTTACCAAATCCTCAGCATCAGCATGAGCCATCAACCAATAGAAGCCGTGACGAAAGGCCTTAGCCACCAAGGATTTTGAACCGGCATGGTGACCACAATCTCCTTCGTGGATCTCATGCAAAATCTCACAACCTTCTTGAGGAGACACACAACACTGAAACACCACTGTTACACTGCAATGATGTAACTCCCCATTGATAATGGTCATTGACTTGGATCGCCGGATTATCTGCCTGGCCAAGTCTTCATCCTCTGGTAACTCGCCCCGGTTCATGTACGCTAGGTATGGGACTGTCCAATCCGGGATAACATGAAGAGCTGCCACCAACTGAGCCTCCGAGTCAGGAACAGCCAAATCCTCCTCTGTAGGTATCTTGACCGATGGATTATGCAGCACATCCAGAAAGACATTGGGTGGCACCAGTTTACGTTGAGAGCCTAAGCGACTTAAAGCATTTGCCGCTTCATTCTTTCGCCGGTCTATATGGTCAACCTGATAACCTTTGAAATGACCAGCCATGATGTCCACCTCTCATCGATACGCCGCCATGATTGGATCCTTGGAATTCCCAAGTGCCAGACACCTGTTGAGCCACCAGGTCCGAGTCACCAAGGCACTTAACCCAGCTTAAATTCATTTCCTTAGCCATCCGAAGACCATGGAGCAAGGCCTCATATTTAGCTGCATTGTTAGTGCAAGGGAACATTAAATGGAGAACATAACAAAACTTATCACCTCATGGGGAAGTTAATATGACTCCAGCCCCCGAGCCCTCCAATTGTCTGGACCCATCAAAATGAATAGTCCAATAAGTGTTATCTGGCTTTTCCTCAGGTGCCTGCAACTCTGTCCAATCATTGATAAAGTCCACAGGTGCTTGGGACTTGATTGTTGTGCGAGGCGTATATTTTAACCTGTGAGGTCCAAACTCAATAGCCCATTTGGCAATCCGGGTAGTTGCTTCTCTGTTTTGGATGATATCCCCCAAGGGGGAGAACTGACCACAGTGATAGGATGACCCTAGAAATAGTGCTTAAGCTTCTGGTTCGCCATGAAAACTCCATACACCAGCTTATGCCAAAGTGGGTACCTTTGCTTGGACTCAATAAGCACCTCATTGATATAATAAACCGGCCGTTGAACCGGATACTCCTTTCCAGCCTCCTTGCGCTGCACAACAATAGCCACACTAACAGCCTGGGCATTAGCAGCCACATATAATAACAAGGGCTCCTTATCAACAGGAGCAGCAAGGACGGGCGGCTCAGCAAGCTGTGGCTTCAGACTCTCAAACGCTTCATTAGCAGCCTCACTCCAAACAAAGTCATCCGTCTTCTTCAGCATCTGATACAAAGGGATAGCCTTCTCCCCTAACCGACTGATAAACCGGCTCAATGCGGCAATACGACCCGCCAGACGCTGAACATCGTTAATACATGCCGGTTTAGCCAGTGATATAATAGCTTTGATCTTCTCCGGATTAGCTTCAATGCCCCTGTTAGATACCAGAAAACCCAAGAGCTTGCCTGTCGGTACACCAAAGACACATTTGGCCGGATTAAGCATCATCTTATAAACCCGGAGGTTATCAAAAGTTTCCTTCAAGTCATCTATCAACATTTCCTCCTTTCTGGACTTCACCACAATATCATCCACATAATCCTGAACATTGCGCCCGATCTGACTGTGAAGACAATTCTGTACACAACACTGATAAGTCGCCTGGGCACTCTTGAGCCCAAAAGGCATTGATACATAGTAGAAGGCTCCAAAGGGAGTTATAGAAGTTGTCTTCTCCTGGTCCTTAACTGCCATTTTGATCTGATGATAACCAGAATAAGCATCTAGAAAACACAAACGGTCACAACCCGCCGTAGCATCAAAGATTTGATAAATACAAGGGAGAGCAAAGGGATCAGCTAGACATGCCTTGTTCAGATTTGTGTAGTCCACACACATACGCCAAGTGTCGTTCTTATTAAGTACCAGCGCCGGATTAGCTAGCCACTCAGGGTGAAAGACCTCCATAATAAACCCTGCTACCAAGAGCCGAGCTACCTCCTCTCCACTAGCCTCGCGCCTTTCTTCATTGAAGCAGCGGAGAAACTACCTGACCGGTTTAAACTTAGGATCTATATTAAGAGTGTGCTCAGCGAGTTCCCTCGGTACACCTGGCACGTTACAAGGTTTCCATGCAAAGATGTCTCGGTTCTCACTGATGAACTTGTCGGATTTCAGGTTTCGGCAGACCCTTGAGGTTCGAACACTAGGGTGCGCGTGGAGATTCTGCTTCCTACCTACCTGCACCCCTCCGCCTCGCTAGATCTAAGCTATGGAAAGAACAACACAAGAGACACATGGTTTATACTGGTTCGGGCCACCGTTGTGATGTAATACCCTACTCCAGTTGTGTGGTGTGGTGGATTGCCTCTTGGGCTATGATGATGAATGATACAAGGAAGAACAGCCTCACGAGGGTCTGTTCTTGGCTGGGGCGATGAACTGCTGGGAGGAGTTCAGCCACCCTTCTCTCTCTCTCTCTGATTGTCTTTCTCCGATTCAACCTCCTATCGAACCTCTCCTCTTAACCCCTCCGAACCCCTCTCTTCTGTGGGTGGCTGGTCCTATTTATAGAGGCCCTGGTCCTCTTCCCAAATATCGAGCGGGAAGGGAGTCAACAATGGCGGGCTAATTTGAAGGGGGACAGCTAGTACTCGCTACCCTGACAAAAGTAGTCTTCGCCTGCACAAAGCTCTGTGGTGACGCCGTCCTGGGCTCCACGATGACCTCTGTCTTGCAGTCTTCCTGGTCCTGGTCTCGTTGCACCGAAATGGCGACCTTTGCCTGATGCCTCGGTACTCTGCGGCCGTGCTTGCCCCATTTGCACCAAAGAGGAAAGGAGGATACTGCGCGGGCTGGCACCCGCCTGGCGCCCTTGGTCTTCATGGCTTGCGTCACGGGCACCTCGTGAGGTACCCCGCCTTGATCTCTCCACCTCCTCACGAGCCAGCCTGATGAGGCCGTGCTGAGGAAGCTCCGTGTCGTCCTCCCCGCGAGGCTTGGCCCCTCGTGAGGGTCTTGGGTCTGTGTTGATGAAGATGGGCCATGCTGGGCCCCCCCTTGAGCCACACCGCAGGCAAGTCTGGGGACCCCCGTTCCCAGAACGCCGACAGAACTCGATGAGCGTGCTTTCCTATTTCGGATCCAGGTTAGCGCTGATGCTAAACTGCTGGATGAATCGCTGGGAACAAAGTCAACCAGCTTAGTCTCCTCGGCCGATTTAAACTTCAAAGCCGGATCATGCTCTATAGTTGGTTTTTTCAGAGAAGGTCATATCTGCCGGATCAACATTGTCTTTGTAAAACTTCAACTCCTCTGTTGCACAAACCGACTCAGCATAGGCCGCATCACCTTCTTCACATTCCAAAGCAATCTTCCGGCTCCCATGCACTGTGATGGTCCCCTTATGACCCGACATCTTAAGCCGAAGATAAACATCATAGGGCCTTGCCATGAACTTAGCATAAGTCGAACGTCCAAATAGGGCATGATATGGGCTCTTAATTTTCACCACTTCAAAAGTCAATGTCTCTAATCTTGAATCATGATCATCTCCAAAAGAAACCTCTAGAGCTATCTTACCAACTGGGTACGCCGATTTACCAGGCACCACACCATGAAAGAAGGTGTTCAACGGTTTAAGATTCTTATCTGTCAACCCCATGCGATGGAAGGTTTCATAATAAAGAATATTGATATTGCTCCCTCCATCCATGAGTACCTTGGTGAACTTGTACCCCCCAACCTGAGGTGCCACCACTAAGGCCAGATGGCCCGGATTATCAACCCGGGGTGGATGATCCTCTCGACTCCACAAAATGAGCTGTTCAGACCAGCGCAGATAACGGGGCACCGCCGGTTCAACGGAATTTACTGCCCTCTTATGCAGCTTCTGATCGCTCTTACATAGGCTAGTGGTGAAGACATGATACTGCCCACTATTCAACTTGCTTCGGATTACTCTGATAACCCAATTGTTGCTGCTGCTGACCCCCCTGATGATTGTAACTGCCCTGGTTACCCTAATTGCCTTGATTTCCATGTCCGTTTTGAAATCCTGAACCGGAGCTGCCTCCGCCATAAACCGGCCCATGAGAACCTCCTCCTGAACCGCCGGGCGGTCCCTAGTCATATTGGAAAGAAATTGAATTTTTAAACTCCCGCTTTGGCAAGGCCATTTCCAAAGGTGCGTGGCTGGCCTCTCTCGGGACCCGTGCTTTGGGCAAGGCTCATTTAACAGGCGTTCAAGATTGGGACCTGAACCTCTACCCCGCTGGGGCAGTTTACCCTTACGGCGCTGACCATTATCCTGGGTGTTGGTGTTAGCTACAAAATCCAAGCTGTTATCCGCCTTGCGCTTACCGTTGTTCCCATGACTCGCTGGGTTATGTTGCTGCCCCTTGGCACTGCCATTCTTCTTTCCCTTCCCCGTCTTTTCATCCTCAGATCCAGGGTCCTTGGTACTATCTGAATCGGCATATTTAACTAGAGTTGCCATAAGCGTGGCCATGCCATTGCAGTGACGCTTGAGCCTTCCCAATTTCAACTTCAAAGGTATAAAACGTCAGTTTCCTTCCAATGTCAAGGTAACGAGGAGGAGCCTCCTATTCACCAATCTCATTAATAAGGAGCTCCAAAAATAGGATTGAACCCACACATGATGTGGTGAAGAAGAAGAAAAGAAAAAGGAAGAGAGGTAAAAAAGATATCTCTCCCAAATAATGCTGCTCCTATTACTATTGTGCCTCATGAAAATATATAGTGGAAGATAATGATACTTCTTATGATCGTGAAAATGTTTTTGGCACTTGTTTGGAAGAATATAGATAATAATTGCTATACTATTGGTGCTATCCATACTATTAATAATGAGAGTGATTATGCTTAATGATATGAAAAGGCCCAAGCTTGGGGATGCTATGTTTGATGAAGATGATGTTTTTGAGAATATATTGTCTGCAATTAATGTTTGTCCCAAGCTTGGGGATGCTACGTTAATGAAGATGATATTTTTTAGTCTCCCAAGTTTTGATATGCAAATTTATAATGATGATAGCATGCCTCCTACTTATGATGATTATTGTGATGATACTTATGCTATAAAAAGTAGTGATTATATTTATAAAACTTTTCATGATTATGATTACCCTTTTTCTGAACATTACTCTTTTAATGTGGAAACAATTTATAGTATTCGAGTTTCTTATGATACTCCACTATTCCGAATGAGAAGAATTTTGCTTATGTGGAGAGTAATAAATTTTCTATGCTTGTAGATCATGAAAAGAATGCTTTAGGTGCTGGTTATATTGTTGAATTCATTCATGATGCTACTGAAAATTATTATGAGGGAGGAATATATGCTTGTAGGAATTGCAATAATATCAAGTTTCCTCTCTATGTGCTTAAAATTTGAAGTTATGCTTGTTTTGCCTTCCTATGCTAGTTGATTATTGTTCCCATAAGTTGTTTGCTCACAAAATCCCTATGCATAGAAGTGGGTTAGACTTAAATGTGCTAGTCATATTCTTCATATGCTCTCTTATATTACAATTCTTATCTTTTATGTGAGCATCATTGAAATCATCATGCCTAGCTAGGGGCGTTAAACGATAGCGCTTGTTGGGAGGCAACCCAACTTTATTTTGTTCCTTGCTTTTTGCTCCTGTTTAGTAATAAATAATTAATCTAGACTCTGTTTAGATGTGGTTTTATGTTTAAAGTAGTGTTTGTGCTAAGTAGAACCTTTGGGAAGACTTGGGGGAAAGTCTTGTTGATCATGCTGTAAAAAACAGAAACTTTAGCGCTCACGAGAATTGCTGCCATTTTTATTTGGAGAGTGATATTTAGTTAATTATTTGTGAAGATGATTAACAGACAAATTCCTCAAGCCCAGCAATTTATTTTAGAATTTTGGGGTTCCATAAGTATACGTTTGATCCAGATTACTACAGACTGTTATGTTTTTGACAGATTCTGTTTTCATCGTGTTGTTTGCTTATTTTGATGAATCTATGAGTAGTATCGGAGGTTATGAGCCATAGATAAGTTTGAATACAGTAGATATTACACCAATATGAATTTAGAATGTGTTCACAACAGTAACCTAAGTGGTGATTTATTTTCTTATACTAACGGAGCTTACGAGTTTTCTATTTAAGTTTTGTGTTGTGAAGTTTTCATGTTTTGGGTAAAGATTTGATGGATTATGGTACAAGGAGTTGCAAGAACCTAAGATTGGGGATGACCATGTCACCCCAAGGTAAAATTCAAGGACACCAAAAAGCCTAAGCTTAGGGATGCCCTGGAAGGCATCCCCTCTTTCGTCTTCGTTCATCGGTAACTTTACTTGGAGCTATATTTTTATTTACCACATGATATGTGTTTTCTTGGAGCGTCATTT
>NC_053025.1:536200227-536210539 GCF_003073215.2 Triticum urartu | reverse complement strand
CTAAGTCAATATACTCATATATAGATAACCTAGTCTTCGCCAATTGCTTGTTAGATGCTAGAGTGTTTGTGCATGCTTTGCCACATATTTCATTTGCATTTTATTGTGTGATCATGTTGATTGCATATTTTACTCATTCGAGGACATCCACTTGTTGTTTTGATTGTTTCGTGTTTTCTCTTTTGCCAAGTGGATGGACAAGAATGCCTAAGAACCTCCTCTAGCTATCTGTGCCTTTCTCATCTCAAACTCACTACTAGGAAAAGGCCTACTAATGGCGCACCAGTTTTGCCTACTAATGGCGCATCACTGGTGCGCCATTAGTATCACGCCACTAGTATTTTACTAATGGCGCACCACCCAGTGCGCCATTAGTATATAACACCATGCGCCATTAGTATGCCTCCCAGGGGCCATATTTAACCATGTGCTTTGGCACACTAATGGCGCACTGCGGATGGATGCGCCATTAGTATACTTGGCATACTAATGGCGCACTCTTTGGTGATGCGCCATTAGTATACTTTGGCATACTAATGGCGCACTCTGTAGTGATGCGCCATTAGTATGAATATTAGGTTTTTTTACTTTTCTGATTTTTGCACAGGTTACAAAATATATTATTTGGACAGAATATAGACAGTAGCACACAACAACAGCAGATTCATCGAATACAATAGAAGATTAGTCTCCGAATACAATTCATCATATTAGTCTCCGAATTCAAAAGACCGAACAAAGATAAAACATTACAAGTCTCGAGACCGCGAGTATCGAGTTTGTCTTCACATTACAAGTCGATATCGATCATCTAAACTACCATCACATAGAAGAGAGCTGCGGTCATCACGATGAGCATCATCACGATGAAACTGGTCTTCATCCGGTTCCTCCAACGCTCCCTCCTCTCTCCCGCTAGATAGCGGGCGTATCTATTCGGCCTCCGCCCTAGTGGTGTACCCTTTGTAACTGTTACCGCTGAAACGGTGAACCTGTCTCCGACACTCCTCCCAGTCGTCGTAGACTCCGGGAACCTTACCCTTGTACACGACATACGACGGCATCTCTATGCACAAGCCAAACAACAGACAATACATACATAAGATATATAAGTATGCAACAAAAGGATCGGAAGAGAAAAGCAAGACATTAATAGCACGATTCATGGTCCTACTAATAAATAGCATCGATTACATCTAAGTTGAACGACTGTCCAAACCAAAGAGACATACAATTCATTAAAGTTTAATTACAACATGAGCCAATCAATGTTTCAGAACTACACATCACTACTTTCGACTCGACTCATGGACAGGAGCGTGGATGAAGCCGCCGTCTGTCGTGATGGTCATGAAATCGCGGGCGTTGTCAGCCTGCATTTGTAGCATTCCGTCTATCTCAATGTTGGACGGTTGATATCTGAGGAAGAACTGCCCCGAGGTATGAAGGACATCTTGATGGATGATGTCCGCAAACTCCGACTGGATGCGAAAGAATTCTTGTCTGATGTCCGCGTCCTGGATTGCCGACAAGCTCGCGGCCCAATCTTTGAGATTATTTGGTAGCAGAAGGTGATGATGGTCCCTTACGATCGCCCGCATGTGATGGAGGCGTAGTAGGCATCCTTCTGACCGCCAGGCGGCTGCTTGACGCAGCAGAACGTCGTATTGTGGCGAACACGTGCTTGCCGTACTTACGAACTGCCCTGGATGAAGGTGCCTCCAGATTTGGCGTAGCCGGGGAGAACATCATCAAGAACTTTCTTGATATTTGTGTAGTCTATCTTGGAGTTACGGTTCGGGTCGAAATACGTGGCCATGGAATATTTCGGGCTTAAGAGGATGAGTGTGCAATGTGTGTCACTGCACAGAACACGGAATGTTAGAAAAAAAAGAACGATCGAAATCTAAGAAATCATATGTTACGGGGCGGTTAAGGGATGACTTACTCGGGAAAGTAAGCCACAAGGAAGTTATCCTTATCTGGGTTTGCCAGAATGACGTCTTCGAGGTGTGAACTCGCAACTTGGCGGTCCCCAGCGCTGCTCAAGAGCTTGGCACGCATGTAGAAGGGGTCGACGATCACGATGTCCGGGGTCTTGTCTCTAATGATCCGCATCTCCATACTCAACGAAAACAGCCGAACGAAGGTGTAGTGCAGCGGATGAAGGTTACATAGCAAAGATGTCATCAAACCGCAGGACGATCGTACCCCCGATGGCCATCCACAAAGCCCTTGCCCTCTGGCACCTTGGCCACGAAAACCGGGTATGCCACATCATTCTCTCTGAGACGCCGCTTCTCCAAAGAAAGAACACTGTCGTGCAGACTCCGCATAGCACCGGTTGCAGCATTGAGCATATTTGTTGGTAGCATCGCCCTACCCGCCACATGCACCCTCCTCGAGATATCCTTAGGTGAAGGTGGCCCGTCCTGAGCACGGATCATACTCGGTGCCGGCTGGCTCGCACCGGCGCTTTTTAGTCTTCCGTTTCCGGCCCTTCTTCTTGATCTGCTGTAATGGGACCGAGTTCTGCTCACAGACCGCCTTCTTGAGCGTGTTGGGGCTGATAATATTTGGCACCTCCGCTATCTGAGGCTCGGTGAAGGCGGCAGCTGGAGGCGTCTCCTGAGAACTGAACGCCAGACGACGCCTGTTGCAATTGGGTTTCTCCGCCGTACCAGCTAGATCGCGGTCGTCTGTTTGGGTTCTTGAGAAGGAGGCCCGCAGAACTCGTCACCGTACCCATGTTCGGCAAAGTACTTATCGACGTTGGTAAATGTACCATCGTCGTTGTCGTCGTCGTCCGGATCCTGTGCCATATGCATGTCCGGATCCTGTGCCATAGGGATGTCCGGCATGTCCGGTAGCGTTGCGGCGTTCTTGCCATGGCTTGGCGCCGGCACGACTGGCGGTCTTGTCTGTGGGGTGGTGTCCCCCGCCCCCAAACGAATCTGGCTCTTCGGCCAAAGCAGGGGCCAGCTTACGCAGGCGCTGAGGGTCATCTCATCTTCTTCGTCGGCCCCAGCGGGTCGAATCGGAGGTAACAGCTCGTCGCAGCCTGGCAGCACCCGAACCACTTCAACCCTATATTGTGGGTGGCATCGGATTACCGTGGAACACGGGGTTGCCCGGTTGAACGATTCTGCCCTTGGCGACATCGACCAACTCGCCGCCCACGAAGTGCAGGAGAGTGCAAGGAACGTCGGCGGCGCCCTGCGAAAACATGTAGGGCGTCAGGGATGCCTAGTCAAAGGCAAGGAGATGAAGTCCTCGGCCGAGAGTCTTAGTTACCGTGATGTCGTCAAGATCGGCTAATGTCGAGGCACCGCCAACGGCGGGCGTGCAACTGACGGAGGGGCCGCTTGCTGGCGAGGTGCCGGCCGGCGTACACCTGGGTGCATTAAGCTTCAATGCCGGCGTCAGAGACACCAATACTGCCGCCGCCGGAGAAACCATTGGCGCCGCCGCTGTAGACACCAATACAGCCACTGCCGGAGATACCAATGGCGCCGCCTGCGCGTTGTGCGAGTTGACGGCCGTGAAGCTGGGAATCGGGGGCGGCCCCTGTTGGCCACCCGCAATCCACGTCATTATCCCATGAATCAAGGTAGGCATAATGCCGTTGAGCGTCGATCCCAGTTGTTGTTGCACTTGCTCTTGGACCATCTCCGGAATCCGCGCCACTTGCGCCTTGAGTGCTTCAACCTCGCGCGACTGGCTTTCCGAGCTGGTCTTTTTCTCCTTTCCCCCACCAGCGGCATAGTATGACGACCATTTTGTGGACAAGCCTTTGCCGGCCACACGACCAGCTGACGTCGGCTTATTGAGCTTATCCCTGTTTTTCATTATGTTCAACGCCCTATTCAAAGGGGTGTCGAAAGGGGAGCTCTGAGACGACCCCGCGCTACTGCTTTCTTTGTCCTGCGGAAGGAACATGAACCATTTAGAAATATTGGGGATTAATTAGAATGCAACCATATGGAGCTAATTACACGGGGGTGTATTCCTTACCAGAACAAGCTCAAGCTCCTTGGTCTTCAGATCCGTGGTAAGCTCCTTTGTTACTGGGTCCTCCTTGTACCGGGCCCTGAGAAAGTTCCTGGTCTGCTTGTCACTGTATTTCTCGAAGCGGGGCGGTAGGCCTTGCTTGGCACATTCCGCGTCCTCCTTGTCCCATACAGGCTCCGCCACTCTGTAACCACCGTGACCGAGTTGGTGGACCCCTATGTTCAACTGCCGCATTTCTTTCCCCCACTGACTTGATTCGGAGGTTGCGGGGCTATTGCACTTGATCTTGAACTCCTTGTAGTCATCTTTGCTAATCAAAGGATATTTCGCCTTGATCTTCTCATAACTATCACCTTTGTCAATCATTTCGTTCACCGTGATTTTCCAAGTAGACAGGGCCGTGCTCATCATTGTGAGGGCGGCACCATTCACTTTATTACCCGAGAGGCGTGTGCTTGTGAACTCAGCGGGGAACTTGTATCGTTCGTGCAGCTTTGTGAAGAGGACGCTGCGCAAATTCCCTCGGTCCTTATGCCTTAGGTTCTCGGTGTTGATCGAGGCGGTGCTCCCGAGAATGCACCTGAGCTGAATCGAGTACCCCTTGACTATGTGTTTGGGCGCCGTCGGATGCCCGTCGGAGTTCACTTCAGTAAATTCCTCCCTGACGGTGCCGAGCACGTTCGGGCGCCGGTCCTTCCGTTGCCTCTTCGGTTGGCTGCCATCTGTGCGTGCGCCGCCATCATCAGTGGTGGCATCCGCGGCGCCATCATCAGTGGTGTCATCCCCGACGCCACTAGGGGTTGTGTAGTCAGGATCGGAGTCTTCCGCGGCGTCCTCATAGCGGTGAGGTTCTTCCTCCAACTCCTGAGACAGCTCCCAGAATTGCTTGCCTCCTAAACCACCGGCCTCATCTTTGTGGGCCATGTTTCATTCTAAATAGGAAAAAAGTTTTGTCAAAAAGTTGGTTATTGTCAAGGAACAAGATCATGGTCTCATCATTTAGGGTTTGTCGACACCGAGGCATCCTAAAAGCTAAGTGTCGGTGTCCAAACCGGCAGATCTCGGGTAGGGGGTCCCGAACTGTGCGTTTAGGCCGGATGGTAACAGGAGGCAGGGAACACTTTGTTTTACCCAGGTTCGGGCCCTCTCGATGTAGGTAATACCCTACTCCTGCTTGATTAATATTGATGATATGGGTAGTACAAGAGTAGATCTACCACGAGATCAAGGAGGCTAAACCCTAGAAGCTAGCCTATGGTATGATTGTTGTGTATGGAGTTGATTGCCTACGGACTACAACCCTCCGGTTTATATAGACACCGGATAGGGTTAGGGTTACACAGAGTCGGTTACAATGGTAGGAGATCTTGAATATCCGCATCGCCAAGCTTGCCTTCCACGCCAAGGAAAGTCCCATCCGGACACGGGACGAAGTCTTCAATCTTGTATCTTCATAGTCCAGGAGTCCGGCTGAAGGTATAGTCCGGCTACCCGAACACCCCCTAATCCAGGACTCCCTCAGTAGCCCCCGAACCAGGCTTCAATGACGATGAGTCCGGCGCGCAGATTGTTCGGCATTGCAAGGCGGGTTCTCTCCAAATCTTGTGTACCTGTAGGAATAATGTCCGATTTTTGTAATGTAGTGCTCCTCGGCTTCCACGCCCAATAATGGCCGTCTTCCACGTGTTCAAACGAATGCGAAAAGCCGGGGCGTTTTTACATCCACACCCCTACCGTATAAACGAGCCGCCTATTTAACGGGATGGGGATTTAGGTCCAAACCACATCTTCTCCTTTCCCGAGTTATCATCAGAGCGCTTCCAAGCAAAGGTCCATTCCAACATGACCAGCCGTCGTAGCTCCTCCCCTCGCCCCTCCGGTTCCAAACCCGCGGACTGGGAGAGTTGCACCATCCCGCATAGCAAGTTAGCGTCACTTTAGGCCAAGGGATTCCTCCCTCAGGCATACATGGTCCCGGTCCGAGCCGGTCTCACCACCTATAATGGCGGAAAACAAGCGGAGAGCACCCCCAATCCTTCTAAAGGAGAGCGGGTATGCCTCGTCCCCTATCTAATAAGGGGACTGGGATTTCCAATTCCCCCATTTCTCTGCGGGCTTCTGGAGTTCTACGGCCTCCAGCTGCACAATCTCACGCCCGCCTCCGTGTTGCACATTGCGGGATTTGTCGCCCTTTGCGAGCTATTTTTAGGCGTTGAGGCTCATTTCGCGCTGTGGAAGAGGTTATTCTGCCTGGTGCCCCGTTCTGAAAAGAGGTCTATATATCAAGTGGGTGGAGCCGAAGTATGGCGCATCGCTGGGACCGGATACCTATCCGGAACCCCAAAGAAGGCGTCCAAGGACTGGCCTTCGGAATGGTTTTACATAGATGACGTCCCGCTACCAGACCCTATCCGGGTCGGTCTCCCTGAGTTCAACAGTGCTCCATTGAGGAAACACTTGAGCTGGCGTCCGTAGAGCTCTTAGAGAGAAAGTGACAGAGACGTCCTTTACCTGATGGGCCGGATAAGACTGTTGGCTCATTCCGGACTAACCATGATTGGAGTCATGGCCGCATGCATTATGCAGGGGGTGCAGCCGCTTCAATATAGAGGCCACCCCATGTGGGATTTCAACAGGGAGGATGACGCCACACGTTACGGTCGTAAAGGACCGGCCTCAGCCGCCGCCTTAGTAAAGATCTTATCCTCTTTGTATAAGGGAGAAAAGGAGGAATTCCTCCACGTCAATCCGCAGGCCGGATTTACTATGTACGATCCTCCAAGTTGGGTAAGTGAATAATTGCGCTTGCCCGTTTATTCTATACTCTCACGGTTAGATATGTAGTGTGACGACTTCAGTGCAGGAACTGCGACAGGAGGTAAAGGATATAAACAGCCGCCCTCCACAGCCTGAGGACCCAGAACGGTCCCTCGATCCGGACTCCGAAGAGGATCCGGACATATCGGTGGAGCTTATCGACGGGGTGTTCCATCAGCTAAGGAAGGACAATACCTTGGTAGCCATCATGGCTGATTACCTAGGTTTAATCCTGGCCTCCCAGGTGACAGAAACCAGAGTCTCATTCCCTCGAGAGATATTGCACTCTTGCGTATTCCGGTGTTTTTGACGACAACCGTGTTTTGCAGGGGAGTTTTCCGAGGCAGGAGGCCGAACCTGCGGCGGCTAGAGAACGAGGGGCCGCAGGGCCCCGTGGGGCAAAAAGGAATGAAGTCCAGACTGAGATGCCGGCGCAAAGGTATAGTGCACCCTCTGTTTCCCTGGAGTTATTCTATCAGGGCATATTAACATTCGTGCTATCTTTACAACGAAGAGACCTCGCCGGACTACATCCGGAGAGGTTGCCAATCGCACCTCCACCAGCCAGGCTCCAACGTCTGGCCAGGAAGCAGAGGCGAGCACAAGGCGCGCACCGGACGCTCCTCCGACAGAGGATGCGGACAGGCTGTCTGCCACAAATTATGAAGTGGAAAGTGCCATGAACCACAGGCGTCACCGGACAGTTCTATGCGACGCTTGTTTCCCCCAAGAGGCTTTAGATGCCTTTAATTCGGGAGATGCGTACCTCCGTGCCGCTCAAAATGGTTTAGCCAGATCACGGAGCAGTATGTAAAAGACATACGGGTAAGAAAATTTTGGTCAAATCTATATATACCAGTAGCCCCCGAGACTTTGAAACAGTTAGAGAAACTGATTTAAGGATCATTTAATATGCAGGCTTCTTACAGAGAAGAATACTGTTGTCCCAGGAGCTGGAAAGTGCAAGGCCCAACTAGAGGCCGCACTTGCCGCAGGGGAGTCCAAAGAGACCCCCTCAGGTAAGATACACTTCGAAAATTAGTATTGTGCGGTGTGGGTGCAAATCTGACAGATCATATTGCAGATGGCGCCGGACTCGATCCGGATAAGCAACAACTCTTACGCCAGCTAAAGGCCGGTGAGAGTATGTTGACAAAGGTGAGGCGAGAGAAAGAATGATCTTCAGGATGCCAACACCAAGCTGGACGTCGAACTTAAAGATGTTCGTGGCCAGCTGTCGGACTCCACGAAGGAGAATCAGCGGCTTCGACGCGGCATTTTTAGTAAGTGCTTGAACGAACTTTGAAAAAAGAGTTCGGCGAGGAAGTCGACTAACAGAGTAATGTCTGTAGGTATGCTCACAGGTCGTCCTGCAGAGGAGATGCCCGGTTCTACGGGTGACCTTCTTCCCGAACTCATGCAACTGCACGAGAGAATTCGGCAGGCGATGCGAGGCGTTGCCCAAGCCTTATGGCCTGCCCACTCCATGCCCGAGGGCCTTGGAGAGCTTGCGGAGAAGCTGAAGGGAGCTCGGCGGCGCTTCTGGTTGTGGAAGATATCGGCCTGCCGACAAGGCGCTAGGGAGGCCTGGGCCATGGTGAAGACCCGTTTTACGAAGTCTGACCCAAACCACATGGCCGAGGTCGGACCAGTGGGGCCTGACGGGAAGGAGATCCCTGTAAGCTTAGTATACGGCCAAGTAGAGTTAGCCGCGAAGTATTCCCAGCAGGACTGTAAATTAGACAGCCTGTTAGATGGTATAGAAGAGGAATACAATTAGTCAGAATGACTATGTAATTTTGAATTGACATGTGTAATGCCTTCTAGCCGGATTGTAGATCGTTTGTCATTGCCGACCTTTTCGCTTCAACCTCGGGACTTGACGGTCCGAAGTGTGTCCGAATACCATAGCGGTTATATAAGAACCTGGGTATGCGTGGAGACCAGGCGTAGGGGTCATTAGTGCTTTATCAGGCAAGTGCCCAACTAGTTATGTTATATTACATGGTTAGTAAGAAACATCTTCCAGAGAGAATAGTTCAGTTAGGGGTTCCTTTCGCTGGGAGGCATGCCCTAAAGTGCATGTCCGGACTGCGTAAAAAGACGCAAAAAAGCATCTGGGGGCGCATAAAATGAGTAAAAAGATCATCTTTTATCTCACCGACCGAATATTCCCTTAAGAACGCTAGCTTTCGGCTTCACCCAGTCTGAGGTACACATCCGGCTGACCCGGCAGTAACAATCGCAGAGGTGCTCCCTTTACCTAGCCGAACAATCGGGAACGTAGGGGTAAGCACAGGAGCCAGGCAACCCAGCTTGGCCAAAACTTAAGTCATATCGATGCATATAATGGTGAAGAAAAAAGGTACATGCGGAAGCTTGACGCATGTGTTGGGCGTGAAGCCCGTATAAATAAGCTTCTGTTAAAGAAGCCCCCAGGTTTAATGAGCGCGAGTGGCGCGTCACTAGATAAGCCTTTAAGGGCTATAAAAGAAAAGAGGGGAAGGAGAGAAATGTAAGACAGAAAAATGCAAAAAATGGACAGAGGAAGGAGACGAACACAGAGTCCGGCGCTAGGCATAGAATCTTCGGAGACGGGTGGCGTTCCACGGGTTCGGCTCGAGTCAGTTATCCAATGCATCTCGCAGGCGGTATTCCCTGCCAGTCAGGACTTGGTCGATTATGAATGGACCTTCCCACTTGGGCTTGAGTTTGTCCTTTTTCTTATCCGGCAGGCATAGAACTAGTTCGCCAACATTGTAATTTTTGGCCCGTACTTTTGTGCTTTGATATCTTCGGGCCTGCTGTTGATAGAATGCGGAACGGGCTTTTGCCACGTCACGCTCCTCCTCCAGGGCATCCAAGTTGTCCTGCCGATCGAGCTTGGCTTCTCTTTCTTCATACATGCACACTCTAGGTGAGTCATGAATTATGTCGCAGGGCAGAACTGCCTCTGCGTCGTACAACATAAAAATGGTGTGTATCCGGTGGTGCGATTTGGCGTGGTCCGCAGCCCCCATAGCACAGAGTCGAGCTCCTCTACCCAGTGCGTGTTAGATTCCTTGAGGGACCGCACCAGTCTGGGTTTAATGCCGCTCAGATAAGACCATTTGCACGTTCGACCTGGCCGTTGGTTTGTGGGTGATAGACGGAAGCATAATCGAGCTTGATGCCCATGTTTTTGCACCAGAGTTTTACCTCGTCGGCGGTAAAGTTTGTACCGTTATCGGTTATGATGCTGTGGGGGACGCCATAACGGTGTACAACCCCGGATATGAAGTCTATCACAGGTCCGGATTCGGCCGTTTTAACAGGCTTGGCTTCTATCCATTTGGTGAATTTATCCACCATGACCAGTAAGTATTTTTTCCTATCGGTCCCACCTTTAAGGGGTCCGACCATGTCAAGCCCCCAGACCGCAAAAGGCCAGGTGATGGGTATAGTTTGGAGTGCGGTGGGTGGCATATGGCTTTGGTTGGCAAAA
>NC_053025.1:536177775-536199227 GCF_003073215.2 Triticum urartu | reverse complement strand
CGACCTCTTTTGTTTTTGTAAATATGATGAGTTCATCGTTCTTGATTCAGCTTGTTATGAATAAACATGTTTGCAATGACAATTAGAGATCATAGTTGCTTGTGCCATGCTTGATTAGCTATGAGTTATAATGGTTTACCTTGCGTGCCAACATGCTATTAGAAATGGTTATGATGTGGTATGATAGGGTGGTATCCTCCTCTGAATGATTTAAGTGACTTGACTTGGCACATGTTCACGCATGTAGTTGAAACAAATCAACATAGCCTTCATAATATTTATGTTCATGGTGGATTATATCCTACTCATGCTTGCATCCAATGTTTATTAATTTTAATGCATGTACATGGCTGTTGTCGCTCTCTAGTTGGTCGCTTCCCAGTCTTTTGCTAGCCTTCACCTGTACTAAGCGGGAATACTGCTTGTGCATCCAAACTCCTTAAACCCCAAAGTTATTCCACATGAGTCCACTATACCTTCCTATATGCGGTATCTACCTGCCGTTCCAAGTAAATTTGTATGTGCCAAACTCTAAACCTTCAAATAACATTCCTGTTTTGTATGCTCGAATAGCTCATGTATCAACTAGGGCTGTCTGTATCTTCCATGTTAGGCGGGTTATTCTCAAGAGGAGTGGACTCCGCTCCTCACTCACGAGATAAATGGCTGGTCACCGGGATGCCCAGTCCCATGCTTTATGCAAACTAAATCAAAATAATTGCAAACAAAACTCCCCCTGGGACTCTGTGTTATGTTGGAGGCACTCGTTGTTTCGAGCAAGCCATGGATTGATGTTTGTTGGTGGAGGGGGAGTGAGGGAGTCCTGGATTAGGGGGTGTTCGGATAGCCGGACTATACCTTCAGCCGGACTCCTGGACTATGAAGATACAAGATTGAAGACTTTGTCCCGTGTCCGGAAGGGACTTTCCTTGGCGTGGAAGGCAAGCTTGGCGATACGGATATGTAGATCTCCTACCATTGTAACCGACTTTGTAACCCTAACCCTCTCCGGTGTCTATATAAACCGGAGGGTTTTAGTCCGTAGGACAACTACAGAACAACAATCATACCATAGGCTAGCTTCTAGGGTTTAGCCTCTCTGATCTCGTGGTAGATCTACTCTTGTACTACCCATATCATCAATATTAATCAAGCAGGACGTAGGGTTTTACCTCCATCGAGAGGGCCCTGAACCTGGGTCAAACTTCGTGTCCTGCCTCCTGTTACCATCCGGCCTAGACGCACAGTTCGGGACCCCCTACCCGAGATCCGCCGGTTTTGACACCGACATTGGTGTTTCATTGAGAGTTCCTCTGTGTCGTCGCCGTCAGGTCGATGGCTCCTACGATCATCGATAGCGATGCAGTCCAGGGTGAGACCTTCCTCCCCGACAGATCTTCGTCTTCGGCGGCTTCGCACTGCGGGCCAATTCACTTGGCCATCTGGAGCAGATCGAAAGCTATGCCCCTGGCCGTCAGGTCAGATTTGGAAGTTTAAACTACACGGCTGACATCCGCGGGGACTTGATCTTCGACGGATTCGAGCCACTGCCGAGCGCGCCGCACTGCCACGACGAGCATGATCTAGCTCTGCCGCCTAACAGTGCCCTGAAGGCCGCACCCGCATCGGCTTCGACCCTTAATTCGAGCCAACTGCGCCGATCGAGGATGGGTGGTTGGACGCCGCCTCGGGGGCTGCGATCCTAACGGCGATCGAGCCGAACACCAGTCCCGCACTCCGTCGGTGATTCAGGACATTGTGTGTTTGCTTGGTTGGAGTGATGTGTCTGTATGGGACGTCCCGCGGCTCTGCGAGAACTCGCGTCGAGCATATCATCGAGGAGCGGAGTTCGTAACGCGTCCTCCGCGCCGCCTAATGTGCCGTGATCTATTCGCGGATTTGGCGGCCGATCATGGAGTTTACTGTTTGGTTGTTTGTGATTTGTGTTGTGTGGTCGCGGGACATTGTTTGTCAGGCCTCGCGGTTTCGGGTCGATATTCTGAAGACAATACGGATAGAGTCTACATTCTTTTATCAGAGAGCCGACTGGCTCGGCGGACTAACGGTTAGCAAGTTGGATAGGCGATGAAGAAATTCAGAGAAGCCCACCCACACACGTCACTTTGGTTAGCTGAGCTGTGTCGTTGATGTTAATGTCGGTCTGAAGCATGCTCGAAGCTTCGCGATCTGCTCCGAAGAACAGTCACGTGGTATGTGACGCGATCCGTGATGGAGGACATTGAAGAATTACCATTGTCGCCTGAATCGGCCTACTGAGAAAGCGCCGGTCGTTCATGATGAATATAAATGGTTTGGGAGCACCAAAGGTAAGGAGATGGCTGATGGAGTACGTGCTGAGATGATCTCCGTCCAAAGACAGCCTATGCGCCGGTGTCGTGTTCAAAATCAGGCGGGGATTTGCTTCGGTAGGGGGTCCGAGAAGTGTGCGTGGTTCTATGGTTGGATGGTTAACCAGAGGCAGGGGAACACGATGTTTTACCCAGGTTCGGGCCCTCTTGATGGAGGTAAAACCCTACTCCTGCTTGATTAATATTGATGATATGGTAGTACAAGAGTAGATCTACCACGAGATCAAGGAGGCTAAACCCTAGAAGCTAGCCTATGGTATGATTGTGTGTATATGGAGTTGATTGCTCTTACGGACTACAACCCTCCGGTTTATATAGACACCGGATAGGGTTAGGGTTACATAGAGTCGGTTACAATGGTAGGAGATCTTGAATATCCGCATCGCCAAGCTTGCCTTCCACGCCAAGGAAAGTCCCATCCGGACACGGGACGAAGTCTTCAATCTTGTATCTTCATAGTCCAGGAGTCCGGCTGAAGGTATAGTCCGGCTACCCGAACACCCCCTAATCCAGGACTCCCTCAGTAGCCCCCGAACCAGGCTTCAATGACGATGAGTCCGGCGCGCAGATTGTTCGGCATTGCAAGGCGGGTTCCTCTCCAAATCTTGTGTACCTGTAGGAATAATGTCCGATTTTTGTAATGTAGTGCTCCTCGGCTTCCACGTCCCAATAATGGCCGTCTTCCACGTGTTCAAACGAATGCGAAAAGCGGGTGTTTTTACATCCACACCCCTAGCCGTATAAACGAGCCGCCTATTTAACGGGATGGGGATTTAGGTCCAAACCACATCTTCTCCTTTCCGCGAGTTATCATCAGAGCGCTTCCAGCAAAGGTCCATTCCAACATGACCAGCCGTCGCAGCTCCTCCCCTCGCCCCTCCGGTCCCAAACCCGGGGACTGGGAGAGTTGCACCATCCCGCATAGCGAGTTAGTGTCGCTTCAGGCCAAGGGATTTCTCCCTCAGGCATACATGGTCCCGGTCCGAGCCGGTCTCGCCACCTATAATGGCGGAAAACAAGCGGAGCACCCCCAATCCTTCTAAAGGAGAGCGGGTGTGCCTCGTCCCCTATCTAATAAGGGGACTGGGATTTCCAATTCATCCATTTCTCCGCGGGCTTCTGGAGTTCTACGGCCTCCAGCTGCACAATCTCACGCCCGCCTCCGTATTGCATATTGCGGGTTTCGTCGCCCTTTGCGAGCTATTTTTAGGCGTTGAGGCTCATTTCGCGCTGTGGAAGAGGTTATTCTGCCTGGTGCCCCGTTCTCAAAAGAGGGGTCTATATACCAAGTGGGCGGAGCCGAAGTATGGCGCATCGCCGGGACCGGATACCTATCCGGAACCCCAAAGAAGGCGTCCGAGGACTGGCCTTCGGAATGGTTTTATAGATGACGTCCCGCTACCGGACCCTATCCGGGTCGGTCTCCCTGAGTTCAACAGTGCTCCATTGAAGAAACGCTTGAGCTGGCGTCCGCGGAGCTCTCAGAGAGAAAGCGACAGAGACGTCCTTTACCTGATGGGCCGGATAAGACTGTTGGCTCATTCCGGACTAACCATGATTGGAGTCATGGCCGCATGCATTATGCGGGGGGTGCAGCCGCTTCAATATAGAGGCCACCCCATGTGGGATTTCAACGGGGAGGATGACGCCACCCGTTACGGTCGTAAGGGGCCGGCCTCAGCCGCCGCCCTAGTAAAGATCTTATCCTCTTTGTACAAGGGAGAAAAGGAGGAATTCCTCCGCGTCAATCCGCAGGCCGGATTTACTATGTACGATCCTCCAAGTTGGGTAAGTGAATAATTGCGCTTGCCCGTTTGTTTTATACTCCCACGGTTAGATATGTAGTCTAACGACTTCAGTGCAGGAACTGCGACAGGAGGTAAAGGATATAAACAGCCGCCCTCCACAGCCCGAGGACCCAGAACGGTCCCTCGATCCGGACTCCGAAGAGGATCCGGACATATCGGTGGAGCTTATCGACGGGGTGTTCCATCAGCTAAGCAAGGACAATACCTTGGTAGCCATCACGGCTGATTACCCAGGGTTAATCCCGGCCTCCCAGGTGACAGAAACCGGAGTCTCATTCCCTTGAGAGAGATTCCACTCTCACGTATTCCGGTGTTTCTGACGACAACCGTGTTTTGCAGGGGAGATTTCCGAGGCAGGAGGCCGAACCTGCGGCGGCTAGCCAACGAGGGGCCGCAGGGCCCCGTGGGGCAAAAAGGAATGTAGTCCGGACTGAGATGCCGGCGCAAAGGTATAGCGCACCCTCTGTTTCCCTGGTGTTATTCTGTCAGGGCATATTAACGTTCGTGCTATCTTCAGAACGAAGAGACCTCGCCGGACTACATCCGGAGAGGTTGCCAATCGCGCCTCCACCAGCCAGGCTCCAACGTCTGGCCAGGAAGCGGAGGCGAGCACAAGGCGCGCACCGGACGCTCCTCCGACAGAGGATGCGGACAGGCTGTCTGCCACAAATTCTGAAGTGGAGAGTGCCATGAACCACAGGCGTCGCCGGACAGTTCTACGCGACGCTTGTTTCTCCCAAGAGGCTTTAGATGCCTTTAATTCGGGAGATGCGTACCTCCGTGCCGCTCAAAATGGTTTAGCCAGAGCCACGGAGCAGTATGTAAAAGACATACGGGTAAGAAAATTTTGGTCAAATATATATATACCAGTAGCCCCCGAGACTTGAAACAGTTAGAGCAACTGATTTAAGGATCATTTAATATGCAGGTTCTTACAGAGAAGAATACTGTACTGTCCCAGGAGCTGGAAAAGTGCAAGGCCCAACTAGAGGCCGCACTAGCCGCAGCAGGGGAGCCCAAAGAGACCCCCTCAGGTAAGATACACTTCGAAAGATTAGTATTGTGCGGTGTGGGTGCAAATCTGACAAATCATGTTGCAGATGGCGCCGGACTCGATCCGGAAAGCAACAACTCTTACGCCGGCTAAAGGCCGGTGAGAGTACGTTGACAAAGGTGAGGCGAGAGAAGAATGATCTTCAGGATGCCAACACCAGGCTGGACGTCGAACTTAAAGATGTTCGTGGCCAGCTGTCGGACTCCACGAAGGAGAATCAGCGGCTTCGACGCGGCATATTTAGTAAGTGCTTGAACGAACTTTGAAAAAAGAGTTCGGCGAGGAAGTCGACTAACAGAGTAATGTCTGTAGGTATGCTCACAGGTCGTCCTGCAGAGGAGATGCCCGGTTCTACGGGTTGACCTTCTTCCCGAACTCATTTGCATGCACGAGCGAATTCGGCAGGAGATGCGAGGCAGCCCAAGCCATGGTATTGTTGTAACGCCCCAGTATGGCTGCCCACTCATTCCCTGGACGGGTAGTTGGAGAGCTTGCTCAGAGACGCTGAGAGGGGAGCCTCAAGCGGCAGCGCTGTCGCCGCCGTTCGCTCGAGAGAGTATACGGCAGCTGGCTGCGACAAGTGTTGAGATGCGCTGAGGGGAACGCTGGCCCATGGTGAAGACGCTGTTTACACAGTCCGGCTGACCGCCAAACCAAGTGGCCGGATGGTTCGGGACAGTGGGGCCTGACTGAAGGGAGATCCTTGTGATCTTAGTCTGAGGTGGTACGGTAACGACGGGCGAGTATGATGTTGCGCCTGGAAGTATCCAGCCGGATCCCTGTAAATTAGAGCAGGCATGTTAGATGGCATAGAAGCGAATACATCAGTCAGAATGACTAATGATAATTTGAAATAGTTGGACATGTGTAATGCTTCTAGCCGTTGTAGATCGTTTTGTTCGTGTGGCGCCGTGGACCTTATTTCGGCGCTTCAACGATCGGTGGAGCCGTGACGGGTGCCGGAGTGTGTGCGATATAGCCATATGCGGTTATATAAGCAACCTGGTGGGTATGCGCGTCGGAGTTCCGAGTGGTGGGTGTCATTAGTGGGTTTATTCGTTGGATCGGACCGAGTGCTGCTTCTAGTTATGTTATAGATTACATGGTTATGGTGAGGAACATCTTCAGATGATTAATGTTCGGTTAGGGCGTTCTCGTTGCGTGGTTGATAGTCATGCCTAAAGTGTGTCCGGACTTGCGGTAGAAAGGCCGCAGAAAATGAGCGATCGTGTGGGGGGGTCGTATGAATGAGGTATAAAATGATCAGATATTCTGGTTTTCGTCACCGGAGCCGCGACTACTGTCCTTCGAAGAAGCCCGTTCCTAGCTGTTACGGCTTCTAGTACCGTGCACAGTTAGCAGCGTGACACGCGGATCGTGGAGGCTGGACGTACAGAGGTACACATCCGGCTCGACGGAGGTAACAATCGCATCTCCCTTTACTCGCCTAGCCGAACAATCGGGAACGTAGGGGTAAGCACAGGAGCCAGGCAACCCAGCTTGGCCAAAACTTAAGTCATATCGATGCATATAATGGTGAAGAAAAAGGTACATGCGGAAGTTTGACGCATGTGTTGGGCGTGAAGCCCGTATAAATAAGCTTCTGTTAAAGAAGCCCCCAGGTTTAATGAGCGCGAGTGGCGCGTCACTAGATGAGCCTTTAAGGGCTATAAAAGAAAAGAGGGGAAGGAGAGAAATGTAAGACAGAAAAATGCAAAAAATGGACAGAGGAAGGAGACGAACACAGAGTCCGGCGCTAGGCATAGAATCTTCGGAGACGGGTGGCGTTCCACGGGTTCGGCTCGAGTCGGTTATCCGACGCATCTCGCAGGCGGTACGCCCCGCCAGTCAGGACTTGGTCGATTATGAATGGACCTTCCCACTTGGGCTTGAGTTTGTCCTTTTTCTTATCCGGCAGGCGTAGAACTAGTTTGCCAACATTGTAATTTTTGGCCCGTACTTCTCTGCTTTGATATCTTCGGGCCTGCTGTTGATAAAATGCGGAACGGGCTTTTGCCACGTCACGCTCCTCCTCCAAGGCGTCCAAGTTGTCCTGCCGATCGAGCTCGGCTTCTCTTTCTTCGTACATGCGCACTCTAGGTGAGTCATGAATTATGTCGCAGGGCAGAACTGCCTCTGCGCCGTACACCATAAAAAATGGTGTGTATCTGGTGGTGCGATTTGGCGTGGTCCGCAGCCCCCATAGCACGGAGTCGAGCTCCTCTACCCAGTGCGTGTTAGATTCCTTGAGGGATCCGCACCATCTGGGTTTAATGCCGCTCATGATAAGACATTTGCACGTTCGACCTGGCCGTTGGTATTGTGACGTTTGTGGGTGATAGAGACGGAAGCATAATCGAGCTTGATGCCCATGTTTTTGCACCAGAGTTTTACCTCGTCGGCGGTAAAGTTTGTACCGTTATCGGTTATGATGCTGTGGGGGACGCCATAACGGTGTACAACCCCGGATATGAAGTCTATCACAGGTCCGGATTCGGCCGTTTTAACAGGCTTGGCTTCTATCCATTTGGTGAATTTATCCACCATGACCAGTAAGTATTTTTTCCTATCGGTCCCACCTTTAAGGGGTCCGACCATGTCAAGCCCCCAGACCGCAAAAGGCCAGGTGATGGGTATAGTTTGGAGTGCGGTGGGTGGCATATGGCTTTGGTTGGCAAAAAGTTGGCAACCAGCGATCGTTGGACTAGGTCCTGAGCGTCTGCCCGGGCCGTCGGCCAATAAAAGCCTGTACGGAAAGCCTTGCTAACAAGGGACCGAGCAGCGGCGTGGTGACCACCGAGTCCGGCATGAATTTCAGCCAGAAGGTTCCGCCCTTCCTCTTCGGAGATGCACCTTTGAAGGACTCCGGTAGTGCTTTTCTTATAAAGCTCTCCCTCATGGACTCTATAGGCTTTAGATCGCCGCACTATGCAGCGGGCCTCGTTTTGGTCCTCCGGGAGTTCCTGCCTAGTAAGGTAGGCTAGGAATGGTTCTGTCCACGGGGCGATGACCGCCATTATTACGTGGGCTGAAGGTGTAATTTCATTGGCAGAGCCTCCAATTGTGTCAGATTGTTCGGCGTCGAGTGGTGCGGCTGGGTCCGGGCTGTTATTTGCGGGTTCCCCCTCCCATGCTACGGATGGCTTGAACAATCTTTCCAAAAAGATGTTGGGGGGACTGCATCGCGTTTTGCTCCGATGCGTGCCAGGACGTCCGCTGCTTGATTGTTTTCTCGGGCTATATGGTGAAACTCCAGCCCTTCGAACCGAGCTGACATTTTTAGGACGGCGTTGCGGTAAGCTGCCATTTTTGGGTCCTTGGCGTCGAAGTCTCCATTTATTTGGGATATCGCGAGGTTTGAATCCCCGCGTACCTCTAGGCGCTGGATACCCATGGATACTGCTATCCGGAGACCATGTAGGAGGGCCTCATATTCGGCTGCATTGTTGGAATCTATGTACATGATCTGGAGCACATATTGGACTGTGTCTCCTGTGGGGGACGTCAGGACGACGCCAGCCCCCAGTCCGGCCAACATTTTGGAGCCGTCGAAATGCATAATCCAGTTTGAATATGTGCCGTACTCTTTAGGGAGCTCGGCCTCCGTCCATTCTGCGACGAAGTCGGCCAAAACTTGCGATTTAATAGCTCGCCGTGGCTTATAGGTTATATCGAACGGGAGAAGCTCGATGGCCCATTTTGCAATCCGGCCCGTTGCGTCGCGGTTGTTGATAATATCGTTGAGTGGTACTTCCGAGGCTACTGTTATGGAACACTCTTGAAAGTAGTGTCGTAGCTTCCGGGATGCCATGAATACCGCGTATGCAATCTTTTGATAATGCGGGTACCGTGATTTGCATGGAGTGAGGACAGTGGACACGTAGTAGACCGGCTTTGAAGGGGGAATTTGTGTCCATTCCGTTTCCCGCTCGACAACGAGCACTGCGCTGACAACTTGATGTGTTGCTGCAATGTACAATAACATTGGTTCGCCGGTGTTCGGCGCGGCCAGGACTGGGTTTGTTGCCAATATGGCTTTTATTTCATCAAGTCCGGCCGTGGCGGCCTCCGTCCACTCGAAGTGTTCGGTGCGCCGAAGGAGGCGATAGAGGGGTAGTGCCTTTTCTCCCAAGCGGGAGATGAAGCGGCTTAAAGCCGCCACGCATCCGGTTAATTTTTGTATTTGTTTAAGGTCCTTTGGGACATCCAATTGTGACAAAGCTCGGATCTTGGCTGGGTTTTGCTTCAATTCCTCTACCGGATACAATGAAGCCCAAGAGCTTTCCGGCTGGAACACCGAAGACGCATTTTTCTGGGTTGAGCTTGATGTCATATTGTCGGAGGTTATCGAATGTAAGCCTCAAGTCGTTTACTAGGGATTCGACATGTCTTGATTTGACGACCACATCGTCCACATACGCCTCCACTGTTTTGCCGATCTGGTTTGCCAGACATGTCTGGATCATGCGCTGATATGTTGCGCCGGCGTTTTTTAGCCCGAAGGGCATTGTGTTGAAGCAGAATGGGCCGTATGGTGTGATGAATGCTGTTGCAGCTTGGTCTGATTCTGCCATCTTGATTTGATGGTAACCGGAGTATGCGTCGAGGAAACACAACAAATCGTGTCCTGCGGTGGCATCGATAATTTGATCGATGCGGGGGAGGGGGAAGGGATCCTTTGGGCAAGCCTTGTTAAGGTCTTTAAAATCGACACACAGGCGCCATGATTTGTCCTTCTTTGGTACCATCACCAGGTTTGCTAGCCAGTCCGGATGTTTTTTATGTCTCTGATGAATCCGGCCTCCAATAGCTTGGCTAGCTCCTCTCCCATGGCCTGTCTCTTGGGTTCGGAAAAACGCCGAAGGGCTTGTTTGACAGGTTTAAAATCCTTTTAGGATATTTAAGCTGTGTTCGGCCAGCCTGCGTGGGATCCCTGGCATGTCTGAAGGGTGCCAGGCGAAGATGTCCCAGTTCTCTCGTAGGAACTCTCGCAGTGCGGCGTCTGCATCAGGGTTCAGTCGTGCCCCGATTGAAGCTGTTTTATTGGGGTCCGTTGGATGGACCTGGAATTTGACTATTTCGTCGGCTGGCTTGAAGGATGTGGATTTGGATCTCTTATCGAGTATCACATCATCCCTGTTAACCGTGGAGCGCAGCGCAGTCAGTTCCTCGGCCGCTAAGGCTTCGGATAGCGCCTCAAGGGCTAATGCGGCCGTCTTGTTTTCGGCGCGGAGTGCTATGTCCGGATCACTAGCTAGAGTGATAATTCCATTCGGCCCGGGCATCTTAAGCTTCATGTACCCGTAATGGGGTATTGCTTGGAAGATTGTGAATGCTTCCCGCCCTAGTAAAGCGTGATATCCGCTCTTAAACGGGGCCACCTGAAACGTGACTTCTTCGGACCTGTAATTATCCGGCGTGCCGAACACCACATCTAGTGTGATTTTTCCTGTGCAGCGCGCTTCCCGACTGGGGATTATTCCTCTAAAGGTTGTGCTGCTTCGCTCGATGCGGTTCCAGTCTATTTCCATTTTTTGAAGGGTTTCCTCATAAATGAGGTTCAGTCCGCTGCCTCCATCCATGAGCACCTTGGTGAGGCGAAAGCCGTCCACTATGGGACTGAGGACCAATGCGGCTGGTGCTCGGGCTGTTCGGAATCTAGGTTCATCACTTGCGTTGAAGGTAATGGCAGTGTCGCTCCATGGATTTATTGTTGCAACTTGATAGACTTCGGCGAGGCTGCGGAGTGTTCTTTTTCGCACATTGTTTGATGTGAAAGTCTCGAAGACTGTGAGAACGGTACTGGTGTCCTTGGGCTGGCTTTCTGCGGCCTCCGGAATTAAGAGGTCCTCGCCGATTTTGGCCACCTGCCGGAGTATCCAACATGCTCTAAGGCTGTGAGTTGGTGTGGCGTCCTCTGTATTGTGAATTCTACAGGGTCCATCAAGCCATCTTTCCAGTACGGTTCCATGCCCTGTAGAGGGTTTTGGCTTTTTGGTGTTTATCCCGGGTGTCCTGTGATGATGCACCCTCTTAGTTCGGACGGGATTACTATTCAAGGCCGGATTATCCCAAAATTTATTTTCGGTTTTCCAGGCGCTTTCCATCGCACAGTATTTTTGTACTATGGACGCCAAGTCAGCGAAGCGTGTGATATCACGACGACTTACGGCGTTAAGGATTCCCTTGTCCGTGCAATTACTGCAAAAAATTGAGATTGCGTCTTCCTCGCGGCAATCCTTTATCCTGTTCATAACCAGGAGGAATCTGGCCCAGTAATGATGTACTGTTTCCTCGGGCCTCTGCCTGATTTGGGAGAGATCGCTTATGATCGGGTGGGCGGGTGTCGTTGAATCTGAAACCTCACCCAATCCAAGATTCGGAGGCCGAAGAGTTTCCGAACTCTGAAGTTCGGATTCTTGGATGTTGTCCAGTGAATCTGGCCCGTTGCCTGATCCTAAGCTCAGGTCTTGAGTTACATCTCCCCCTCCGCGGGTATCCGGCTTGGAGGGGTCGGGAATTCGGACGTAGCTAGTCCTTAAAATAGATGAAGGGTCGCCGCAGCGTCTCTACCACGGCAACGTGGTGGGTGACTTGGGGAGAGTTAATTTCTCTTAGATCGGGTTTAAGCCCAACCTGGTCGTAATCCGTAGCGACCCCCAGGGCGGCGATGCGATCCAAGAGCTCGTTTACGGAAGAGAGCTCCATTGGATCTAGCTGCTCGACGAGCTCCGAGCTGACGTGTAGGTTGCTTTTGATGACCCGAGAGGTCACCGTCGGCGCAACAGCCGAACAGGCGGTCATGAGGAAACCACCTAGCCGGAGGGTTTGGCCGACAGCCAAGGCTCCCTTAGCAACGGCGCCGTCTTTAAAGACGGGAGGAGGCATCCTTCCTGATTGTGACGGCACAGAGGAACTCTCAATGAAAGCACCAATGTCGGTGTCAAAACCGGCGGATCTCGGGTAGGGGGTCCCGAACTGTGCGTCTAGGCCGGATGGTAACAGGAGGCAGGGAACATGATGTTTTACCCAGGTTGGGCCTCTTGGATGGAGGTAATACCCTACTCCTGCTTGATTAATATTGATGATATGGGTAGTACAAGAGTAGATCTACCACGAGATCAAGGAGGCTAAACCCTAGAAGCTAGCCTATGGTATGATTGTTGTATATGGAGTTGATTGCCTACGGACTACAACCCTCCGGTTTATATAGACACCGGATAGGGTTAGGGTTACATAGAGTCGGTTACAATGGTAGGAGATCTTGAATATCCGCATCGCCAAGCTTGCCTTCCACGCCAAGGAAAGTCCCATCCGGACACGGGACGAAGTCTTCAATCTTGTATCTTCATAGTCCAGGAGTCCGGCTGAAGGTATAGTCCGGCTACCCGAACACCCCATAATCCAGGACTCCCTCAAGCCCCATGAAACAGTACATCATTATTGGGCCAGATTCCTCCTTGTGATGAACAAGGTTAAGGACTGCCGCGAGGAAGACGCAGTCTCACTTTTCTGCAATAACTGCACGGACAAGGGAATCCTTAACGCCATAAGTCGCCGTGACATATCACGCTTCGCCGACTTGGCGTCCATAGTACGAAAGTACTGTGCGATGGAAAGTGCCTGGAAAACCGAAAAAAATTTTTGGGATAATCCGGCTCCGAATATGCACCCAGTCCGAGGTAAAAGGGTGCACTATCATAAGACACCCGAGTTCATTACAAAGAAACAAAAACCCTCTACAGGGCACGGAACCGTATTGGAGGGATGGCTTAACGGACCCTGCAAAATTCATAGCACAGCAGATACAATACCAACGCACAGCCTTAGAGCATGTTGGATACTCCGGCAGGTGGCCAAAAGTGGTGAGGATCTTCTTATCCCAAATACCACAGAGCACCATCCCGTGGATAACAATACGGTGTTAACAGTCTTTGAGACCTTCGCGTCAAATAATAGGCGCAAGCGAACACTCCGCAGCATGGCCGAAATCTGCCACGTAGCAGCAATAAATCCATGGAGTGACACGGCTATTACCTTCAATGCCAGTGACGAACCTAAATTCCGAACAGCCCGAGCACCAGCCGCACTGGTCCTCAGTCCAATTGTGGACGGCTTTCGACTCACCAAAGTACTCATGGACGGCGGCAGCGGATTAAACCTCATCTATGAGGAAACTCTTCAAAAAATGGAAATAGACTGGAACCGCATTGAGCAAAGTAGCACAACCTTCAGAGGAATCATACCCAGTCGGGAGGCACGATGCGCTGGGAAAATCACACTAGATGTGGTATTCGGTACGCCAGAGAACTATAGGTCCGAAGAAATTACATTTCAAGTGGCCCCGTTCAGCAGTGGATACCACGCCCTTTTAGGACGTGAGGCGTTCACGATCTTCCAAGCCGTACCCCATTATGGGTACATGAAGCTCAAAATGCCCGGGCCCAACGGAATCATCACTCTCGCCAGTGATCCGGACACAGCACTCCGCGCCGAAAACAAAACAGCCGCACTGGCCCTCGAGGCATTATCCGAAGCCCTCTCGGCCGAGGAATTAACCACGCTACGCTCCACAGTGGACAGGGACGACGTGATACTCGACAAGAGATCCAAGTCCACCTCTTTTAAACCAGCGGATGAAATAGTCAAATTCCAAGTCCACCCAACGGACCCTACAAAAACAGCCTCCATCGGGGCACAGTTAAACCCCGCCGTGGACGCCGCACTACGAGAGTTCCTGCGCGAGAATTGGGACATATTCGCCTGGCATCCCTCAGACATGCCAGGAATCCCACGCAGGCTGGCCGAGCATAGCCTCAATATCCTAAAGGGATTCAAGCCGGTCAAGCAAGCTCTTCGGCGTTTCTCCGAACCTAAGAGACAGGCCATGGGAGAGGAACTAGCCAAGTTATTGGAGGCCGGATTCATCAGAGAAATAAAACACCCGGACTGGCTAGCAAACCTGGTGATGGTACCAAAGAAGGATAAATCCTGGCGCCTTTGTGTCGATTTCAAGGACCTCAATAAAGCTTGCCCAAAGGATCCCTTCCCCCTCCCCCGCATCGATCAAATTATTGATGCTACCGCAGGACACGAGTCATTGTGTTTCCTCGACGCATACTCCGGTTACCACCAAATCAAGATGGCGGAGTCCGACCAAGCCGCAACGGCATTCATCACACCATACGGTCCCTTCTGTTTCAACACAATGCCTTTTGGGCTCAAAAACGCCGGCGCAACATATCAGCGCATGATTCAGACATGTCTGGAGAAACAAATCGGCAAAACAGTAGAGGCATACGTAGATGATGTGGTCGTCAAAACCAAACACGTCGACTCTTTGATAGACGACTTGAGGCTCACATTCGACAACCTCCGAACATACGACATCAAGCTCAATCCGGAAAAATGCGTTTTCGGCGTACCAGCCGGAAAGCTCCTGGGTTTCATTGTCTCCAGTAGAGGAATTATGAAGCTAATCCGGCCAAAATCCGAGCTTTGTCACAGTTGGCTACCCCAACAGACCTCAAACAAATCCAAATTAACTGGATGTGTGGCGGCTCTAAGCCGCTTTATCTCCCGCTTAGGAGAAAAGGCATTACCCCTTTATCGCCTCCTTCGGCGCACCGAACACTTCGAGTGGACGGACGCTGCCACAGCCGGATTGGAAGAAATAAAAGCCATACTGGCAACCAACCCAATCCTGGCCGCGCCAAACATCGGCGAACCAATGCTATTTACATTGCGGCAACTCATCAAGTTGTAAGCGCAGTGCTCGTCGTCGAACGAGAAGCGGACGGACATAAATTCCCTCTTCAAAAGCCGGTATATTATGTATCCACTGTCCTCACTCCATGCAAATCACGGTACCCACATTATCAAAAGATAGCCTATGCGGTATTCATGGCATCCCGAAACTGCGACACTACTTTCAAGAGTGTTCGATTACAGTAGCCTCGGAGGTGCCACTCAATGATATTATAAACAACCGCGACGCCACGGCCGGATTGCCAAATGGGCCATTGAGCTCCTCCCGTTCGACATAACATACAAACCTCGGCTAGCCATTAAATCGCAAGTATTGGCCGACTTTGTCACCGAATGGACGGAAGCCGAACTCCCTAAAGAGTACGGCGCATACTCCAATTGGATTATGCACTTCGACGGCTCCAAAATGCTGGCTGGACTGGGGGCTGGCGTCGTCCTGACGTCCCCAACCGGAGATACAGTTCAATACGTACTGCAGATACTGTATACAGACTCCAACAATGCAGCCGAATACGAAGCCCTGTTACATGGTCTTCGGATGGCAGTTTCCATGGGCATTCAGCGCCTGGAGGTGCGTGGGGATTCGAACCTCGCAATATCCCAAATAAATGGAGACTTTGATGCCAAGGATCCGAAGATGGCGGCCTATCGTAACGCCGTCCTAAAGATGTCAGCTCGGTTCGAGGGGCTCGAATTTCACCATGTGGCTCGGGAAAACAATCAGGCGGCGGATATCCTCGCCCGCATCGGCGCAAAACGCGATGCGGTCCCCCCCAACATCTTTTTAGAGAGGTTGTTTAAGCCATCCGTGGTATGGGAGGGGGACACCGGCAATATTAGTCCGGACCCGGCCACAACACTCGATACCGAACACTCTGACATAATCGGAGGCTCTGCCACCGAAACAACACCTTCAGCCCACGTAATAATGGCCATCATAGCCCCGTGGACAGAACCATTCCTGGCCTACCTAACTAGGCAGGAACTTCCGGAGGACCAAAATGAGGCACGCTGCATAGTGCGGCGATCTAAGGCCTACAGGGTCCATGAGGGAGAATTGTATAAAAAAGCACTACCGGAGTCCTTCAAAGGTGCATCTCCGAAGAGGAAGGGCGGAACCTTTTGGCAGAAATTCACGCCGGACTCGGCGGTCACCATGCCGCAGCCCGGGCTCTTGTAAGCAAGGCCTTCCGTACAGGATTCTATTGGCCGACGGCCCGGGCAGACACAGGACTTGGTCCAACGCTGCGCCGGTTGCCAGCTTTTTGCAAATCAAAGCCACATGCCACCCACCGCCCTCCAAACAATCCCCATTACGTGGCCCTTCGCGGTCTGGGGGCTTGACATGGTTGGACCCCTTAAAGGGGGAACCCACAAGAAAAAATACTTACTGGTCATGGTGGATAAATTCACCAAATGGATAGAAGCCAAACCTGTTAAAACAGCCGAATCCGGACCGGTGATAGACTTCATATCCGGGGTCGTACACCGTTATGGCGTCCCCCACAGCATCATCACTGACAACGGCACAACGACTTCACAGCCGATGAGGTAAAACTCTGGTGCAGCAAAATGGGCATCAAGCTCGATTATGCTTCAGTCTATCACCCACAAACCAACGGCCAAGTCGAGCGAGCAAACGGTCTTATAATGAGCGGCATTAAACCCAGATTAGTGTGTCCTTAACAGAGTCTAACACGCACTGGGTAGAGGAGCTCGACTCCGTACTCTGGGGGCTGCGGACCACGCCGAATCGTAGTACCGGATATACACCCTTCTTTATGGTGTACGGCGCAGAGGCAGTCTTGCCCTGTGACATAATTCATGACTCACCTCGAGTGCGCATGTACGAAGAAAGAGAAGCCGAGCTCGATCGGCAGGACAGTCTGGACACCCTTGGAGGAGGAGCACGACGTGGCAAAAGCCCGTTCCGCATTTTATCAGCAACAGGCTCGCAGATACCAAAGCAGAGAAGTACGGGCCAAAACTTATAACGTTGGCGAACTAGTTCTACGCCTGCCGGATAAGAAAAAGAACAAGCTCGAGCCCAAATGGGAAGGTCCCTTCATTATTGACCAAGTTCTGACCGGTGGAGCGTACCGTCTGCGGGATGCATCGACTATCGACTCGAGCCGAACCCATGGAACGCGGCCAGGCTCCGAAGATTCTACGCCTAGCGCCGGACTCTATGTTCGTCTCCTTCCTCTGTCCATTTTTTGCATATACATTATCTGTCTTGTTTTTCTTTCTTTCTTTCTTTTATTCTTTCTCTAGGCCTTCAAGGGCCAACTTGTGCCTCGCTTGCACATTATAGATGCGCTAGCCGTGCTCATCATACCTGGGGGCTTCTTTCACAGAAGCTTAATTATTTATCTGGGCCTCATGCCCCGCACATGTGTTATACTTCCGCATGTACCTTTTTTCGCCATTATATGCATCGATATGACTTAAGTTTTGGCCAAGCTGGGTTGCCTGGCTCTTGTATTTATGCCCTACGTTCCCGTTAATTCGGCTAGGGCATAAGGGGAGCACCTCTGCGATTGTTACTGTCGGGTCAGCCGGATGTGTACCTCAGACTGGGTGAAGCCGAAAGCTAGCGTTCTTAAGGGAATATTCGGTCGGTGAACAAAAGATGATTTTTATTTATTTTCCATATGTGCCCCCAGATGTTTTTTCCTGCGTTTCCTATCGCAGTCCGGACATGCACTTTAGGGCATGCGTACCCAGGGAAAGGAACCCTTAACGGAACTATTCTCCCTGGAAGATGTTTCTTACTACCCATGTAATATAACATAACTAGTTGGGCACTTGTCTGTTCAAGCACTAATGACCCCTACGCCTGGTCTCCACGCATACCCCGGTTCTTATATAACTGAGCGGGTATTCGGATACACTCCGGACTATCGGGTCCCGAGGTTGAAGCGAAAAGGTCCGCCATGACAAATGATCTACAATCCGGCTAGAAGGCATTATACATGTCACTTTAATTACATAGTCATGCAGACTGACTAAATTCCTCTTCTATACCATCCAACAGGCGGTCTAGCCTACAATCCTGTTGGGAATACTTTGCGGCTAATTCTACTTGCCCATAAACTAAGCTAACGGGGATCTCTTTTCCGTCGGGCCCCACAGGTCCGACCTCGGCCATGTGATTTGGGTCAGCCTTGGTATACCGCGTCTTCACCATGGCCCAGGCTTCCCTGGCACCTTGACGGCAGGCCGATATCTTCCATAATCGGAAGCGCCGCCGTGCTCCCTTGAGCTTCTCCGTAAGCTCTGCAACGCCTTCTGGCAGGGAGACGGATGGCCACAAGGCCTGGGCAACACCTTGCATCACCTGCCGAACTTGTTCGTGCAGTTGTGAGAGCTCGGATAGAAGATCACCCGCAGACCCGGGCATTTCCTGGACGACCCGTCAGCATACCTACAGACATAACGCTGTTAGTCGGCTTCTTCGCCGAAACTCCTTCAAAAGGATATCGTTCAAGCACTTACTGAAAATGCCGCGTCGAAGCCGCTTATTCTCCTTCTCGGAGTCTGCAAGCTGGGCTCGAACGTCTTTTAGTTCCACGCTCAGCTTGGTATTGGCGTCTTGGAGATTGTTTTTCTCCCGCCTGACCTCAGTCAGCACGCGTTCGCCAGCCTGTAGCTGTCGCACGACATGCTGGTCCTCCGGATTTTCTCCGGATTCATCTGCAACATCTATTGTTAGATCTGCAGCCACGCCGCACACTATATGGTAACCATCATTCTTTAAAGTAAATGTTACCAGCGGGGACTTTTTCGGTTCCTTCAATGCGGCAACAGCGGCCCGCAGTTGGGTCTTGCATTCCTCCAGCTCCTGTGACAGCCGAGTATTCTTCTCTGTAAGAACCTGCACAATAAAGATGATCCTTAAATCAGTTCTGCTAACTGTTTCAAGTCTCAGGGGCTACTGATACATATAAATCGTCAGATTTACTTACCCGTACATCCTTTACATACTGATCCGTGGCTCTGGCTAGACCATCTTGAGCAGCACGGAGGTACGCCTCTCCAGAATTGAAGGCATCAAATGCCTCTGGTGAGAAACAAGCGTCGCGGAGTACGGCCCGGCGGCGCCTATGATTCATGGCGCTTTCCACTTCTGAATTTGTGGCGGATAATCTATCCGCATCCTCTGTAGGGGGATTATCCGGCGCCCGCCCCATATCGGCTTCCGCCTCTATGTCCGGTCCTGGCGCCCGACTGGTGGAAGCGTGATTAGCAACATCGCCGGACATATTCCGGCGAGCGTTTTTTCTGTTAAAGAAACACGGGCGTCATTACATTTCGAGAAAGACGACAACCACGGAGCGGGGTTTCTGTTATACCTTTGCGCCGCGTCTCCGTCCTGACCGCCTTCCTTTTTGGCCTGCCCGGCCTCGGTGCCTCTTGTTGGCGAGTTGCTGCGGGTTCGGCAGGGCGTCCCGAATGCCTTCCCTGTAAAAACGCCATATGTATATGGTAGGTGAAGTGTCTAAAAGGGGATCCTAGTTTTTGGAGTTGGGATTTTTGGTTTTTCTTACGTGCGATGCAGGAAGCAGTCCGGGATAGTCGGCCGTAATGGCCACCATGGCATCATCGCAGCTTAACTGATAGAACTGCCGGTCTATCAGCTCCACGAATATGACCGGATCTTCTTCAAGTCCGGAGTCGAGGGCCCGGTCAGGGTCCTCTGGTTGTGGAGAGGCTGCTGACCTCCTTTATGGCTTTTCGCAGTTCCTGCCGCAAAGGCAAGGTGAATACTTACGACAAAGAATGCGGGAAAGAATGGGAGTAAGGAGATATAACTTACCCAGCTTGGAGGATTGTACATGGAGAATCCATCCCGTGGCTTGATGCGGATGAACTCCTCTTCCTCTCCCTTGAACAATTCGGACAGATTTTTGCTAAAGCGGCAGCATTGTCCGGACCCTTACGCCCGCAGCGGGTGGCGTCATCCGCCCCGTTAAAACACCACAAGGGGTGCCCACGATATTGAAGTGGTTGCACTCCCCGCATTATGCATATTGACATAACTTCGATTATATGTCAATCCTGATTGAGCCAGTGCTTTAATCCGGTTCATCAGGTAAAGGACTTCTCCATTGTCTTCCTCCTGGGGGCTCCGTGGGCGCCAACTTCGGCGTTTCTTCAGAGGAGCATTGCTGAACTCAGGAAGACCCCGCCGAACAGGGTCCGGAAGGGGAACGTCCTCCATATAAAACCATTCTGAAGGCCAGTCTTCGGACGACTTCTTCGGGGTACCGGACAGGTATCCGGTACCGGCGATGCGCCATATTTCGGCTCCGCCCACTTGATAAAGTGACCCCCTCTGTGTGCGAGGGACGAGGCAAAATAGCCTTTTCCACAGCTCGAAATGAGCCTCGCAGCCCAGGAACAACTCGCAGAGAGCAACATAGCCGGCGATGTGTAGAATGGAGGCAGGGGTGAAATTGTGTAATTGGAGGCCGTAGAACTCCAGGAGCCCGCGGAGGAACGGATGAATTGGAAATCCGAGTCCCCTTAATAAATAAGGAACAAGGCAGACCCGTCCCCATAGAGGGACTGGGAAGCTCTCCGCTTGCTCCCCGCCATTGTAGGTGGCAAGCCCGGCTCGAACGGGCACCATGTATGCTGGAGGGAGAAATCCCTTAGTCTGCAGTTCGATTAATCGACTGTGTGGGACTGAACACCTCTCCCAATCACCGGGCTTAGGGCTACGGGGGCGGGAGGAGGAGCTGCGGAGGTCGGCCATGCTGGAATGGATCTTTCCGAGCACGCTCTGATGGATTCTCGCTGGGGGAGGATGGTATGGATCGGATCTGAGAATCCCCATCCTTTTAATAGACAATTTATTTATCTGGCTAGGGGGGCGAATGTAAAAAGCCCTGGCACCTCGTATTCATTCGACGCGTGGAGATAGCCCTTATTGGGCGCAGAAGCCAAGAGGTCCAAACATTTATGGGACCGGACACTGCTTAACAAACGTTCGAAATTTGGGAGAAGAACCCGCCTTGCAATGCCGAAGACAACACTGCGCGCCGGACTCATCGTCATTGAAGCCTGGTTCGGGGCTACTGAGGGAGTCCTGGATTAGGGGCTATCCGGACAGCCGGATATTATATCCTTTGGCTGGACTGTTGGACTATGAAGATACAAGATTGAAGACTTCGTCCGTGTCCGGATGGGACTCTACTTGGCGTGGAAGGCAAGCTAGGCAATACGGATATGTATATCTCCTCCTTTGTAACCGACCTTGTGTAACCCTAGCCCCTTCCGGTGTCTATATAAACCGGAGGGTTTTAGTCCGTAGGACAACATACAATCATACCATAGGCTAGCTTCTAGGGTTTAGCCTCTCCGATCTCGTGGTAGATCAACTCTTGTAATACTCATATCATCAAGAATAAATCAAGCAGGACGTAGGGTTTTACCTCCATCGTGTTT